>NC_057729.1:26214659-26258191 GCF_004010195.1 Chiloscyllium plagiosum
TTTTTCATTGGAGAAAAGGAGGAGAAGAGTGGACCTAATTGAGGTACACAATATAATGAGAGGCATAGATAGAGTCGATAGCCAGAGACTATTTCCCAGGGCAGAAATGACACGAGGGGTCATAGTTTTAAGCTTTTTGGAGGAAAGTATAGAGGGGATGTCAAAGGCGGGTACTTTACACAGAGTTGTGAGAGCATGGAATGCATGGCCAGCAGCAGTTGCGGAGGCAAGGTCATTGGGGATATTTAAGAGACTCCTCGACATACATATGGTCACAGAAATTTGAGGGTGCATACATGAGGATCAGTGGTCGGCACAACATCGTGGGCTGAAGGGCCTGTTCTGTGCTGTACTGTTCTATGTTCTAACTGCATATTCCTGTGTCAAGATAATTCACAAGAACATACATTTTCATCATCCAAGCTAAGCAAAATACACCTGTTCACACATACATAACTGAAACATTGAAGAATATAACAAATTAAAATGTATACAAGGACTTCCTGCATGAATTCATTTTAATTATTAATCCAAGTCATTTCTCATGCTGCTATTTCCAAAGATATCTGAAGTCCGCATCTTCCCCCTCTGATTTTCAAATCTTGTTACTCGTGAGTTCACTCCTTTGAGCCAAAATGAGCCAATATTTTTGGTAGCTTTAACACACCACACAGCAAAAACATTACGGTAAAATTATATAATTTCAGTGTTTTGCTGGATGGACCCAATAAATGATAGATTGACAGTCGCAAGGAAAGATCCAAAATTTTGTATACTTACAAGGTGATGCAAGTAATTGAAAAGACACAATATATCAAATACTTACGCTCTGACAAAGCACTGATGATCTGTTGCAATGCTTCTAAAATTGCAAACTTGTTTTGGAAAGTAATTTGGGCTTGTGCAAACAATTCAAAGATGAAGCTGGAATTGAAGATCATAGTATATTATTAAGAGGAAAACAAATAGCAACTGCCAGAAAACTAGGAAATGCCTTCAAATAAAAACTGGACATATTGCAAATACCAGGTAGGTCAGGCAGTACCGAAAGAATGGCAAGGAGTTTTATGTTAATATTTATGTACCATACCAGTATCTTCTTTACTTTGCTTAAACTTGCTGTGGAGAGAAGTTGTTTCACATCATTGACCTTCCACCCTTAGGTCTTCAACCTTCTTTCCATCAGATGTGGCCTGACCTACAGAGTGCTTCCAGCACATTCTGCTATTATTTCATACTTGCAGAATCTGCAGTATGTCTGCTTTCAATATTAGGAAATGCGTTAATCTTTAATTAAAATAAACCATGAGTTAACAACAATAAACAAATTACATTAGTGCAACTTTCTGCCAGAGATTAAATTATTGTATATAATTATCAGATAAGACTGCATTCATGAACCCCACAGGGAAGGGCACCCAGCTGCACATCTGGACAACCATTCACCATTTGCCGAAACCCAGGACTAGATCATTGCAATAAAGGGGCAAGTGCTTACATTGATAAAGGCACTTTCTGGGCACGTGTCCCTCAGAGAGCTTCTGGTACAGCATCTTGCTTCTCTGTCAAGATGGCTGGTCATTTGAGCCAAGGAGTTCAAAAATAAATACTTCATTCCTTTTGGCACCCACTTCTAAGCTCAGTTACAAGGAAGGTCAAACTGGTATAATTTCATACAAATACATCCCACCAATCCGGTTTCCCTGAAATATGGTTATACCAGAGTCAAGCACAGGAGTTTCCCAACAAAGCACAGCCACAAGGTCAAGACATTTTTGTTACTTTCAGAGTTTGAGAATGAAGAACAATCAGTTGTTATGGCAAATAGCATATTTGTATTTAAGGAGAAATTAGGTTTAAAAAAAAAAAGAGAAAGAGAACATCTGTTCATAGGGTGCACATGAAGCAAGTTTAAGCAAAGAAAAGATGATACTGGTGTAGTACATAAATATAACATAAAACTCCTTGCTATTCTTTATGTACTGTAACTTAGTAACTAGTCCAGCAATAATATTAAACATATTAAATGTTCTCAAAGCAGAGGATAGAGTACTGCAGAAAATAATGTTGCCATCAAGGTGCCCAAGAGAAATTAGCAAGTGAGAATTTGAAAATTGCAATGACTTAATTGATTGAATGAACATTTCACATTAAGAAGGTAAAAGTAAGAAGGTAAATAGTCCAGACAATTTTGGGCTGCTCCCGGAGAGAGCAAGAGCGAGAGACGATTGGTGTTGGTTTAACCTGAGAAGCACCACACCTCAGGCAAGGGTGAGACCGAAAAGGAGGACCTTCACAGTAACCTCAGCCCATGCAGAAATTAAACCCATGCTAATGGTATCACTCCGCATCACAAACCAGCTCACTCCCTTTTTACATTTCACATCAATTAAAACAATACCATATACCTCTAAGAGTGATGTAGAGTCCTAGGCCCAACCATCTTCAACTATTTAATCATTGTTAAAAATCACACAACACCGGGTTATATAATCCAACAGATTCATGTGGACTATAACTTGGTGCTATGTGATTTTTAAACTTTGTCCACCCCTGTCCAACACCAGCACCTAACATCTTGTTTCATCAATTACCTTCTTTTCATTGTAAAGCTAGAAGTAGGGATGCTTGCGAATAAAGTTCAACAATCACCCATCATTTGTGATTCCACAGATACTGAAGCAGTCCCTGTCCATATGAAGCCAAGTCTGGAGAATATGTGACAGGTACATTCATGCCACAAAAATGATGGACAATGACTATCTCCATCGAGAGAAGATCTGTCTCCTCTTGCTATTCAATGATATTATCATCACTAAGTCCTTCACTACCAACATCTTGTGGGCTCTATTGACCAGAATCCTCACTAAACCAACTAAATAAATTGAGTCGAAAAGTGCGGCACTGACAAAACACAGCTGGTAACACCCAAGGAGTAGGAGAGTCGACGTTTTAGGCATAAGCCCTTCAGCATCGCACATTCCAGATGAAGGGTTTATGCCTGAAACATCAAGTCTCCTGCTCCTCGGATGCTGCTTGACCTGCTGTGCTTTTCCAGTGCCACCTTTTCAACTCTGAGTATCCAGCATCTACACTCCTCACTTTCTCTAACTATGTAAATACTCTGGCAAGAAGAATAGGTTGGAGCCTGGAAATGTTATGATCAAGGACTTGCCTCCTAACAGTCTCCAACACTGAGACACAGAATGGCTGCAGTGTGTGCCAATGACGAGATGCATTGCAACAATTCGCCAAACTTCTTTCAACAGGATCTTCCAATTTCAAACCATTTAGATGAACTAGGGCAGCAAACATACAGAAACACCAGCTTCTACAAGATCCCCTCTAGCCACATGCTATCCTTGGAACTATATCACTGTTCTTTCACAGTTATTCAATTACCTCCCTGAGAGAAGTAGCTTACCTACAACAGAACAGTCACATTTGATGGTGGCAGTTCAGCAACACCTTATTGAGGTCAATTAGGGTTAGACATTTGGCCTTACTAACAATGCTCAGATCCCATGAGGAAACAAAAACTCTTCTGGGAGCAAATAATTTATGCAGAATGTTTGAAATCAAAATAAAGTCCTTCAATATATGCCATCAGCATAGACTCTAAACAACTTTGGAAACCACTATATTCAATTTCTGTCATTGATTCCTGCTGAGTCAGCAATCAGCAACTTGCATGAAAGCAATTGATGACCTCCTTAAATAGCAGTGACAGAGGAGGGGATGGGGGCCCTTTCTTCTTTTCAGCTTATGTTCAGTTGTGCAAGATTTTTTAAAAAAGGAGCATTAGGCTCCTAAATAGCAGGACTAATTACAAATCTAATGTTATACACTGATTAATGTCATGATAAAAACTAAGAAATAGGAGTAGGCAGCCATCTGGCCTGTTGTTGAATCTGCTCTGCTCTTCAATAAGATCATGGTTGATCTTTTCGTGAACTCAGTTCCATGTACATGCCCATTCACTATAAACCTTAATTCTTTGAACGTTCAAAATTCTATCTTTGCCTTAAAGACATTCAATGCGGTAGCCTCAATTGCTTCACTGGGTAGGAAATTACATCGATTTACCTTTGAGTGAAGAAGTTTCTCCTCAGCTCAGTCCCAAATCTGCTTCCCCCTGTATTTTGAGGCTATATCCCCTAGTTCTAGTCTCACCCGCCAGTAGAAACAATTGATCTGCCTACTCTGCACATGCTCACATACTAACCACATTGGCTGCAGTTATCTCTTCACCAGAAATACCAATTTGGAGACAGAAGAGTACTCACAGCATTAAAAGTGACACTGGATATCAGATTCATTGACTGAACAGATTATAAATAGAATTTGGTGATGCCAGCTGAGAGTTGTTTAGAACCAGGAACCATCAGATAAGACAGCTGATGGTATAGCAACACTGTAGGAAAATGCAATGTTCTGAATACTTCTAGTTTACATCTGTCGTTTTTAAATTCTCCATCTGGTGTGTACCAAAGGTGTGCCTGAAAATATAGCTAATTGTTGACTGCAGATTTATCTGAATGGAGATATCAAATTCTCATTTCAAACTGATAAAATATCACATTGTTTCTAAGCTTTTCTGATTAAAAGCAATTGTAAGATTCTAGATGAGAAAGGCTTGTTATTATAATGGTACAGAATATAACTATTTTCTTCCCTACAGTTGTTATTGTTAAAAGGCCCAGAGGACGATGCACTGCTGCAGAGAGGTCATTTATACAGACATTAATGACCATTGTGTGGAAAATATACCCAACAGAAGCAGAGGCCAACGACGAGTAAAGGCCAGCTGGAGCTCAGTGTTACATTCTGCAAATATACTTGGGGTGTTTATGATTTTTCAATTATACAGAAGCTGTACATTTCTACATTAATTAACAGGCACGCCCAATCCCAGAGAACATCAAGCCTCTGAAAGAGGGTAATGCTGGCTGTGGCGAACCCAGATTCACTGAGAGCTAGATCTGTTTCCAGCAAATTACCTAACTTAAAAGTTAAGATACCACAGCAATTCAGGGCGAAAGTGGTGACCTGGGGTTTAGGTGGTTGCCTAAGGGATTGAAGGTGCAATTTTCCATATTTTCTTTAATTGGTTTGGATTTTTCATTTTTTTCTTCAGTTGCTCTGGGACTTGTTTATTGCAGGCTTTACAAGGCAGTGTAGTTCTGAGTGACAGGCTGAATGAGCAGCAAGTCTTTTCACATCAGTGATTGTTTGTAGATTTGTTGTAAAAAAAAACTAGCCTCTTGAAAAAGGTTGGTGAACAACTTGATTCCAGATCCTTTCTAAAATTTAAAGCAATTTGAGACTGTTCCCTATTGATTACATAGTCACAACATACCACATGACCACATGAGATTGAAAAAGTACCTCTCAAGCAATCACCAAATACAAGTAGTACTGGCACTTAAAGTAAATAATGTACTTGTTCCAAGTAAACCTCACTCAGAGTAATGCATCGTTGGTATTACACCAATGCATTACATCAAATGAGAGACTACAGTCTTCATCAGACCGTGTGTCTTTCGCATATGGGATTGGGGAACACATAACTTGCAGATCAGAATGGAACAGAGCTGGAACTGAAGTAGTTTAAGCTGGAAGAGCACCCAACCAAACAGACAACAGGATGGGAACGCAGCTTAGAACGGCTGCAGGTTTCTCAGGCGTTACCTGCACATTCATGGTTCTGAATTCAATAGCCACCAATACCCTTCTATGATGACTTGCATGTCATTTTACAAGATTTGTAAAATGGAAATGATTTGTAGTGTCAGTAAGAGATATCAAATTAACCTTTGTGGACAGATCGCTGCAAATGGGGAAGAAATATGCACAATACATTCTTCCATTTTGTTTTAATCCTTTCATGGGTGAGCATGTCATTGGCTAGGTCAGCATTTACTCCCTAATTGTCCCTGGGAAGATGGTAACGAACTGCCTTCTTGGACCGCTGTCCTTGGGATGTCAGTACACACACACACTGTGTTGTTTGGAAGGCAGCTCCAAGATTTTAACCCAACAACAGTGAGGAACAGCACAATGATTCAAAGTCTGGAGGGTGTATGACTTAGGGAGGAAGTTTTTGCCAAGGTGTAGGCAGTGCTCCCACGGACCTACTGCCCTGCCCTTTCATGGAGGGGAGATCATGGGTTTGGAAAGTGCTGTCAAAAGACCCTGGGTGAATTGCTGCAATGCATTTTGGAGATGGTACACATGGTTGCCACCCTGCATTGGTGCCAAGGGAGCAAATGTTGAAGGTGGCAAATGGGGTGCCAAATCAAGCCTTGTACTAATTGGTGTAGGTGCAGCCTATTTGCTGCAGCTTAAAAATAGAGCACTGCATAATGTTGTAAGTTAAGCAGATTGTACCAGTGCTTCATAAATAATAATGCCAACTATTTCCCACTGCTCCATACTAATATTCACTGGTGCTCCAAAGCAGTGCCAAGATTGCCATCTTTTGTCCAAACTAAAAGCAGAAAAGGTCTCTGGCAACAAAGATAATTACCATTGGAAAACATTAATATGACAGAGTTATTGACTTGATCCTCACAATACAATTCTGCCTATCTCCAGTTGATCTACCTTTACGTATAGTGAATGTGGCATTAATCATGAATACAGAAATTGCAGTACCAGGCAGACAAGTAGTATTAGAACAGCAACCTATATAGACTTTAGACCCAAAATCTTCTGGCATTTCACATCAAGTCAAAGCGATCAGGGGACCCCATTTTATACTTCCATTTATACACCATTATACTTTTAGAATCTACGAACTGCATCATCTTTGTTGGAACACTAATTAGTGATTGAAAACTGAAAGCAATACGAAATTATTAAAAATAGAGGAGCTAAAAGCCATTCTTACCTTCCTGGTTTGGTGACACCACTTCCATTCGGTAATAACTCAATCGCATCTATTGCATTTTCTAAATCAAGTAGAATTTCTTTCAAGGATAAAACATACAAAAAATAAAAAATGCATCAGTACTGGCAGAAGAAAAATGCTTATTTTAACGCCACATTGTCAGCCCAACAGCTAATCTTAAATTGGAAAACAATTTTCAGCAAAAATAGAATTATTTAACACGTGCTGTCCAATCATGGTATCACATTTAACATGAGAGGTATTCTCCAGTAACAGGATGCTGCCATCAAGTCAAAGATAGTCTTGAGTGTATGGTGCTGAGAAAGCACAGCAAGACAGGCAGCATCTGAGGAACAGGAGAATCGACGTTCAGGCATAAGCTCTTCATCGAGACTGAAGTCCTCAGTTTCTACCAGAAAGATAGTCTGCCAATCACATGATTGGTCATTCAAATTAATGTAGTAACTTGGCTTTGAGTGAGAAATTTTACCATCATTTAGTATTTCTCCCTTCATGCAAGGAATAAAGCAAGTAGGAGAAAGTGAGGACTGCAGATGCTGGAGATCAGAGTGTGGTGCTGGAAAAGCACAGGTCATCACATCCGAGGCACAGGAGAATTGTTGTTTCAGGCATAAGCCCTTAAGAAAATAGAAGAAATAAGTAGAAGAATTGTACTCCAGCACAGAGCAGGTAGCTACATGTATTAATCTGTAAACGGAACATGTTCATGCACCATACCATTTTCAATGAACTTAATGCTTGGGGAACAAATATTTCCTGGGTACACTCCTCATGGCAATTCCTTGACTAACCAAAGTCAACTTGCTTTGTTTGAATTTAGACAAAAGCTTGTAGTGAACCGTCCTCTAGTGCATTTGCAGTGGCAACAGCACCACCAAATAAAGTCCTCACGCCAACTAGTCAGTACCCTCTTCTCATACATTATGAACTGTTCAATGCTCACAGGCTTGGTATTTTTGCTGTCACAACATGTTCAACATGAAAATATTCAATAGCCTGTTGCTTTTTGCAGCAAGTTCCATCTATCCAATGACTATTTAAATACATTCCTCAATGCTTATTGTTTCAGATACTTTTGATCTATTCTACTAAATCTTACTCTTGTTCAACCCTCTCCACAAAGAATATTGTGATGCTCCTGACATTAAACTACATATTTCCATCTATGAAGTAGATGGACCTAACCAGTATTTATGCTCATCTTGTCCCAGCAGCCTATGGAACATTTGACATGGAAATGATTAAATTGACAAAATAATTTTAGAACCTCCAAATCAACTTACTTTTTACTTTAGCCAGATCACTCAAGTCCATTTTCAGCCCTGAAATTAAAAAAATACACACATTGCAGTGTCATCTTTTCCTGTGCATAAATGTCAAGTTACTGAAAGGTTAGGATTTCATTGTTGAAAGAAAATTCCCTCATCGGACTGTGATTCCAGTAAACTAGCAAGCTACTTTGTTTAGAACAAAACGCAGAACCATACTAGCTATAACAGAGCACAAATCTCCTAACCTGTAAACAGCGTTTGAAAAGGAGTTTAAAACTGGATTCATGTTTAAACTTCTTCAAAAGAGTTTGCCACTTTGTGAAAGGTAGTCTTTATATTCTATAGTGTTTTGGTCACATATCTAAACAGATGTGGCAAGAATTAAAAATACAAGAATTTTGATGTCCCTTTGAACACACCTTTGCTTTAATTTTAAGTTAGAGGGATCTTAAATCTCATTCAGCTTGGACAGATTTGCTTTCAAGTTGTTTAATCTTCTACCTCATCAGTTCAGTAGCGTTTTGGGGAAACCTCGCCTTCTCTCAAACTGAAGGCTGCTCCCGTACCCATTCTTCCAACTTGTGATCTACCACAGGACACACTGCAACCCATGGTGTCCTCAGCCACCAGATCACTCACTGGAGCTGGCACACAGCCCTAGCCATGCTGCAGTTGCCCCTGATAGCATCCTCTGAAAGGCTTTATTTGGAGAGGCAAGGACTGATTAGGGACAGTCAACATGGCTGTGTGTGTGGAAAATCATGTCTCACCAACTTAATTGATTTTTTTTTGAAGAAGTAATGAAGAAGATTTCCAAGGGCAGAGTGGTGGACGTGATCTATATGAGCTTCAGGAAGGCATTTGACAAGGTTCCTCATGATAGGCTGGTTAGCAAGGCTAGATCTCACAGAATACAAGGACAACTAGCCAATTGGATACAGGACTGGCTCGAAAGTAGAAGACAGAGCGGGGTGGTAAAGCTTTACTTTTCAGACTGGAGGCCTGTGACCAATGGAGTGCCACAAGAAACGGTATCGGGTCTACTGCTTTTCACTATCTATACAAATGATTTGGATGTGAACATAAGAGGTATGGTTAGTAAGTTTGTAGAAGACACCAAAACTGGAGATGTAGTGGACAGCAAAGGAGGTTATCTCAGAGTGCAACAGGGTCTTGGGCCAATGAGTGGCTGATGGAGCTTAATTTAGTTAAGTGTGAAGTGCTGTATTTTATAAAGACAAATCAGAGCAGGGCTTATACATGTAATGGTAAGGTGCTGGGAAGTGTTTCTGAACAAAGAGACCTCTGAGTGCAGTTTCATGGCTCCTTGAAAGTAGAGTTGCAGGTAGACAGGATAATGAAGAAGGTATTTGGTATGCTTTCCTTTATTGGTCAGAGTATTGAGTATAGGAATTGAGAGGTCATGTTGCAGCTGTACAGGAAATTAGTTAGGCCACTTTTGGAATATTGTGTGCAATTCTGGTCTCCTTCCTATTGGAAGGATGTTGTGAAACTTGAAAGGGTTCAGAAAAAATTTACAAGGATGTTGCCAGGGTTGGAGAGTTTGAGCTATAGGGACAGGCTGAATAGACTGGGGCTGTTTTCCCTAGAGCATTGAAGGCTAAGGGGTGACTGTATAGAGGTTTATAAAATCATGAGGTGAGGGGAGAGGGTAAACAGACTAATATATTTTCCTTGGGGCGGGGGAAGTCCAGAACTAGACAGCATAGGTTTAGGGTGAGACGGGAAAGATTTAAAAAGGGACCTAAGGCCAACTTTTTCACGCAGAGGGTGCTGCATGTTGGAATGAGCGGCCAGAGGAAGTGGTGGAGGCTGGATGGGTACATAAGAGGTATATGTGCCAAGTGCTAGCAAATGGGACTAGAATAGTTGACGTATTTGGTCGGCATGGACAATTTGGACTGAAGGGTCTGTTTCTGTGCTGTATATCTCCATGACTCTATGACCTGCTGGGCACAACAATGCGCCACACCTCGCAACCACTGTGCCCTGGCTCCAAGTCCCTGACCAGCGAGATGGTGGCATGGGATAGGTCTCTGCATCCAACCTTGACTTGTACCAGCTGGCAGCCCAGAGACTGATAAACAAAAGCTCCCCCTCCCACCAGTGGAGACCCCAGCAGTGGCACCTCCAATGCCACTCTCGGAGAATACAATACAGAAAGTTCTCCAAGTAGAAAGTTGCATTTTAAAATATAAAAGAAAAATGCATTTTACTTTAAGATTATTTCATGTATCAGTGCAGAAATTCAGCCAGTCTACAGGATCTAACACCAGTTATAGAGATTTATAAAATCATGAGGGGTATAGGTGTCTTTTCCCTAGAATGGGAGCTTCAGAGACTAGGGGACACATTTTCAAGGCGAGAGGAGAGAGATTTAAAAAGACGTGAGGAGCAATTTTTTTTTTGCTTTTCACAGAGGATGGTGAATGCGTGGAATGAACTTCCCGAGGAAGTGGTGGCTGTGGGTACAATTACAACAGTTAAAAGGCATTGGGTTAGGTACATGAATAGGAAATTTCTGGAGAGATATTGGCCAGGAGCAGGGAGGTGGAACTAGTTTAATTTGGGATAATGTTTGGCAATGCACTGGTTGGACTGATGGACATGTTTCCATGTTGTATGACTCTAAAACTATGCTTCACTTAAAAGTTATTTCAATTGCGAGTTTTAGGAATGCGACCATAACATATATCACAACAGGATGGCCTTGCTTAAAAAGAACACGTATTTAAAGCTGTACACTCAATCAGTGGTTGATGCGTTGCAGCGACTAGATGCTATAGATTGAGGTCTCAAACCTGGAGAGGACATTAGAAAACACCTTCCCACAGGGAAAATGAGCAAAAAAGAAAATAAAAGTAAATCAGCCCAAACTGGTGTGCTATCTTTCAATTTCTGGCTGACACTTACAGGAATTGCAGCAATATCTTCTGAACAGATCACCTCTCCATATTATCAGATATGAAAGAAAGCATGAGAAAGAAGGAACAGAAGAAAAAATGTGGTACACAAACATTTGTAAGTTTTGAGCACATGATAAAACCTTCTTCTTGATAAGCACAGAGATTCAGTCGAGTACAGTTAGAACGATTGATGCAAAGGACTGGAAACGTTAATGAACAAACCTGAATTGATTGATTCAAAATCGAAGTCTGTATCATCCTTGTTGTGTTTAACCTTCTTTGCTTCATCCTCTAAGACCCGATTAACAGCATCAATTCCAGAGGCAAGGTCATAAGGAGTAAGGTCAAATGAAGCTGATTCTTCACACATTTTTTCCTATGACGAGGAAACAAAAATGCAAATTATTTGTAAGTGCACATCAAGTTCAACAATTTTAAAATCTGAACACTTTCTTTAATATCTTTTACACCTCCACACCTCAGGCCTTGTCATGACATGGGTGGCTTTCAGCACAGGAAACCCAATTTCACCTACCTGTGGTTCCCGTTATCAGCTTTTCTCCCTCCTTGGTGAACAATTAACCATCCCTTTGTTTGCCAAACTTTCTTTTTCTCTCTTGGAACTGTTTCCACTCACTCCATTTACACCCCAACCCAGTCATCAGCATACATACCATCTTTTCCTAGCTACTACCAGTTCTGAAGAGTCACTGGACTTGAAATGTTAACTGTGCTTTCTCTCCACAGATGCTGTTAGACCTACCAAGCATTTCCAGCAATTTGTTTTTAACACAAATGCACTCAGTGCGTTCACTTACAATAGTCACAGAAAACGGGCCAGTGGAGTCTTGCAATCTTTTTAGATTAGATTAGATTCCCTACAGTGTGGAAACAGGCCCTTCTGCCCAACAAGTCCACACCGAACCTCCAAAGAGTAACCCAACCCCCTCTGACTAATGCACCTAATGCCATGGACAGTTTACCTAACCTGCACATCTTTGGATTGTGGGAGGAAACCAGAGCACCTGGAGGAAACCCACGCAGACACGGGGAAAATGTGCAAACTCCACACACTGTGTTGCCCGAGGCTGGAATCCAACCTGGGACCCTAGTGCTGTGAGGTAGCAGTGCTAACCACTTAGCCACTCTTCTTGTATAAAAGTTTAACATCTTTAAACTCATACTAAGAGAGGGAGTGAAGGGAAAGAGATCAAATGGATTGGGGACAAAAGAGCAAGATAGAAATTCTGAAATTCCCAATATTTTTGAAAAAGGCGATATCTAGCCATAAGTTTTCATACTAATGTTTGCATTACAATTAGTCATTTGGTAGGGCAGAATTTGAATACAGCTAAAAAAAAAGGCACATTTTGGCAAAGTTTTTCATTTTGCACTCATCGGGTCAATTTGTACGAAATACCAAAATAAAGGGAAAATGCCTTCTACTGTGAGAGGGGAGCCCAACTGAACTCTGACTAGCAGAGGTGTTACCATGGAGAATGCACCAGTGCACAATTACTGACAATTAGTTGCCAAGGGTTGTTTGAAATGTCATCCCAGCAGATTGACTCTGATTGCCCTGAGAAGTGAGCCAATGCCTTGACTGAAGAATGGCTGCCATATGTCATTGAGTTGAAAGATATACTGTGTACACATGTTCTTTCTATCTGCAAAGAGCAGAGCCCTGTGTGTCAATATATGTAGCTGTAAAGCGTTGCCATACTGTGAAGCTGACTGACTGTCCTAAATTGGTTGTCAGTCTAATTCTTCCACAGATAGAGGCATTTAGCAAAAGTTGCCCAATTGCAGAATCACATCTAATGTTGGACACGGTGTTGAGAGTTTTGCGGTTACCGAGTAATACAAATGGTACACTTTACACCTTCATTAAGCCTTTGACACCATCAACCACGCCATCACACAAACACTTCTAGAATCTCTTCCAGTTTCAGCCCAGTGGAACTGTCCTCACGTTTACACTTTTGCATTTCTGATCACAGCAGGCTAACTGCTCTTCTTTCACCATTAGCTCTGGCAACACACAAAAATCTATCCTCACCACTTCCTCTTCCTCATTTACATTGTGCTTTAAATAAACATACGCAGTTTTCAAGCATTGTACCAACTGAACCAGTGAGGAGAATGGATCTTTAATTGTTACCCAACGCTATCTAACAAATCCACTTAGAAAGGGAAACTCTAACTATTCAGGTAGAAAGTCATAAGTTACACAACAGGTTACAGTCCAACAGGTTTATTTGGAATCACAGGCTTTCGGAGCACTCCTCCTTTGTCAGGTGAAAAAACGGTCAAGTCAGACTTCACCTGATGAAGCAGCAGTGTCCCGAAAGCCTGTGATTTCAAATAAACCTGTTGGACTATAACCTGGTGGCGTGTGACCTCTGACATTGTCCAACATAGTCCAACACCAGTACCTCCACAACATATTCAGATAGAAGCCATTGCAGCTGAACTCTTGAACTTCAACCCTTTACTCCAGACAACCAACACTTCAACTGCAAGAGATAAGCCTGCAATGACAGTGTAAAGGGTTGAACTGAATTTTATCTTCATAAGTGTCTGTTATTCTTCAATCTGTATTATCCTTGACACAAACTTACGAACAAAATGTATATTTTTACTCAAGAATATATCATGTTTTGCAATAAAATAGTCTTTAAATTGGTTAAAAGTAAAGCTTTGCTGCTCGTTACTTTTCAACTTGCATTGTTCAAATTAAATATTAAGCTAAGTACATGCACATATACAACCCAAGAATCCTTAGCACAATAACCACGTTATGAGAACAACCTTATGCTTGGTTGATACTATACATAATCCTTCATTGTACTTTTACAGTTCTGCAAAGGTTTCTGAAGTCTTTATTATGAAATTTAATTTCTAATTTTAAAATAGTTAAACATAATTATTGACATATATTTTAAGAATTAATATCAAATAAAACAATTTTACCGCAACAAAATACCCACCACATTGTGTGCTTCATCAAAAATCACTACAGTGCCACGTAGATCTAGATTGTGAGTTCTGCGACTCTAAGAGAAAACGTAAGTTAAACAGTTAGTTCAATAATGACTTGGTAACTAAGCTAATTCCAAAAACTTACATTGATAGAATAGATCTGTGATCTAGTTAGACAAATTTATTCATCTATGAATGGTTAATTATGAAATCAACTGATCAAACAGATCTACTTTTCAAGGAAGGTGGACAACAGGCCTCTCAAAAAGCTTAGAAACTTGCAAAATCACAAATGAGCACATCAGGCCTCTGGGGTTTCCAATAGTATTCAGCAGAGTTCTGTTTTGGAGGTCAAACATTTGCGTGAGTATCTCAAGGCAATCTCACAACCTAACTCAGTATTAGCAATGAAACTGTCTTTGATTGGTGTTTTCAGCCTCTGAAAATGTATGATTTTGAGAACACACCCAAATTTTATGGTGATGCATCAGTAAGAAAACCAATTTTGATGGGAGTAATTTTATAGGTTTAAGTGTTATAACAAGAGAGTTGAAAGCTCAGCAGTCTTACTTATATAAAAATATTTCTTGGATGTTTTAATAGTTTAAGGGCTGATAAGGCTTGTGAACTGAATATGCTCAAAGAGACATGGTGCAGACACATTGAGGAGACTTTCCTCACAGCCTGCTGAAGACTTCAGTTCAGCCGGCTCTGCCTGGATACCTGAGACAGCTTCAGCATCTGGCCACTGGTCCTTTGGCCAGTCAGGAAGGTTGGCAGAATATTACGTTGTAAAGGCATTGTCACTAGACTAGTGATCCCGAGACCCAGGTTAAATTCCATGGCAGTGGTGGAATTTGAATTTTACAAAAAACAATCTGGAATTAAGGAAGTCTACTAATAACCATGAAACCATTGTCAATTGTAATTAAAACCTACCTGGTTCAATAACATATGGGCGGCACGGTGGCTCAGTGGTTAGCACTGTTGCCTCACAGCACCAGGGTCCCGGGTTCGATTCCAACCTTGGGTGATTACCTGTGTGGAGTTTGCACATTCTCCCAGTGTCTGTGGGTTTCCTCTGGGTGCTCCGGTTTCCTCCCACAGTCCAAAGATGTGTAGGTTAGGTGAATTAGCCATGCTTAAATTGTCAATTAGGTGCATTAGTCAGAGGGAAAAGGAGTTTGGGTGGGTTACTCTTCAGAGGGTCGGTGTGGACCTGTTGGGCTGAAGGGCCTGTTTCCACACTGTAGGGAATCTAATCTAATCTAATCTGCGATCCTTTTCTGGTCTGCCATATATGTGATCCAGACACACCGTGATATGGTTGACTCTTCAATGTCCTCTGAAATGGCCTAACAAGACATTCAATTGCGTCAAAATTGCTAAAAAAAATCTAAAATAAAACTAAAGGAACTAAACTGGACAGATTGCATGGCATTGTCTCGGCACTAGAAAGCTCTGCCTCTGATACTACTAAATCCTCCTCAGTAACATTCAGAGCTAATGGCAAAATTGAGACAGCCATCTCCCATGGAATCGTTACTTAAAGTATTCCAGACAACATCACTACCACTCTGTACGCCTTGTTCCAGCAACAGGAATAACACAGGGAGGTGGCAGCCCAGTGGTAAGGAGTTGGGAGGACATTACTCTGGGAGTCAACATTGACTGTGGACCCCAGGAATGCTCAGACATCAGGTCAAATGTGGGCAAAGAAACCTCCTGACAATTGTCACATACCATCCCTTTCTCTGTTAATGAATCATTGCTCTTTCACATTGAACACCATTTGGCAGAAGCACCAGGGGTGGCAAGGGTACTGAATATACTTTGGGTGGAGGACTTCAATGTCCATCACCAAGAGTGGCTCATCAGTACATACCGAGCCAGTCCTAAGGGAACAGCTACTGGAACTGGGTCAACTGCAGGTGGTGAAGGAACCAGCAGGAGGGAAAAACATACTTGACTTCACCCCCACTAATCTGCCTGCTACAAATGCATCTGTCCATAACACTAACCATTACAGATGACCACCTCACAGTCCTTGTGGAGACAAAGTCACTTGGAAGATACTTCTGCAGTCCTGTCCCACCCAGTTGAGAAAGAGAGCACAGCAGGACAGGTAGCATCCAAGGAGCAGGAGAGTCGATAGTTTGGGCAAAAGCCCTTCATCAGGCATGTGAGGAGTGAAGGTGGAAATGTGGAAAATTGCCCAGCTACGTCCTGTACATCAAAAGCAGGATAGATGCAGCCCAGCCAGTTACCATCCCACTAGTGAAGTGATGGAAGGGGTATTTGCTTAACAATGACCTGCTCAATGACATTCAGGTTTGGCTCTGCAAGGTTCACTAAGCTCCTGACCTCACCATAACCTTTGGTTACACATGTACAAAGAGCATGTACAATTCCAGAGATGAGCTGTGACTGACATACCCTTGATATCAAGGGCACATCTGAATGAGGGTCGCATCAATAAGCCCTATCTTGAGCAGGATCTCTAGTTAAGCAGACCCACCATGTGTTGTATATGGATTATTGAGACTACTGCAACCAATGGAATGGAGAAGAGACCTGGGAAGGCTGAGCTCTGGGTTTCTCTCCATTTGCTGCTCTTCCTGCTACAGCAAGGTGACCTCTCCTTAGGGCAAAAGGAAGAGTAAAACCTCTTCAAAAAACAAATACAGATGTAGTGGCCCAAGGAAATCCGCAGAATTACAGCCCCTCCAGTGTGGTGATGATGCACCAAGGATCAGGAGCCTCAGGAAAGCACAATAGGGGAGTGACATAATTTTCAAATGGCAAGCCCCACTGTGTGTCCTGGCTCTCCTCAAAACAACCTTGCCGGTATACATATTCCTCTTTTTGCAGGTACCTCAAGTCCCTGTCTGAGCAAAAAAAAAAATCCTATATTCTCTCATTTTATTGCTCACTCACATCCTCACATTACAGTCACCCTCCAGAATGTTGTTCTTTCACCTGTCCTCTTGAGAGACAAAGACTTAGGGGCAGTTCTCCAGTGACAGGCACCATGATGGTCATTGACAATGCATGTCCAATTGGTCCAATGGGAATGAAGCATTTTCCTAGGAGGCTGCCAACATCACCTGCTGTGGTGGGATGAAGTTGGTCGATGTTACAAAGATGCAAACAGTCTGCTCTAATCACAGCTTGACTGCATTTGGAAGCCCATCTCAGAGTAAATGTGACACCAAGAGTGCACACCGACTAATTTAATCTCAGACTGTTTGGTGTAGTGAGGGGACACAGAGTTTGGACCAGAACTGGAAAACAATAGCTTTAGCTTTTCTCAAGTACTGGACATCAAATAAGCAGGCTAATAATTTATTAACAGTGGAGATTCAAGAGAGGAAAAGTAAGATAGAGCTGGATGTCATGAACATATATCTGAAAAGTAATAGTGTTTTTGTTGCTGAGAGGCAGTATACAGATATACAGAAGGGGGCCAAGTACAGATATCTGGAGGACACTACAGGTGTTGCATATTGAAATCTTAGCATTTAGACTAATTTATTATAATTCATTAATATTGTTTCTTAATTCATAATAAGTGTCTAATTTTTGATGTTGGTATATTTAAATATAAAATTGCTCCTGAAAGTATATTTTAAAATGATTTTAAAAAAAGACGTCCCAGTGAATGTACTGCATAGAATGGTCTCAGAAATAATGTTAAAGTTTGTTTTTCACTTCACAAAATAAAATAAAGAATCATGACCTAAAATGTATGCTAGTTTGTGTCACAGCATAAATATTTAACACAATTCAGAATCTGAGATTTTAATTTATCAAAACACTGCAGCATGGTAACCCATTACAAATGATAAAAACATTGCAAAAATGCTCTTCACCCTTACCTTTGGATCAAGTAAATAATTGTATGGCATGAAGATTATTTCAGCATTCTGCTTCAGAGCTCGAGATAAATAATAAGGACAAACCCTGTTCAAAACAAAGTTTCAAGGAATATTAAGGCACGTGTTCAGTGAAAAAATTCAAATTATGCAAGACTGTTCATGACACGTACTGTCAAGCACATTTATAAATAGTCTCAAATCAAAATGCTGCCATCCAGTCTACTAATTGCTTTCTTGTTTCTAGATAGACAAATCTGTCAGAATACATAATAATGGTCAGCTTTCTTTTCCATTTTATTTTACTACAGACTGCATTCTGGAGGTTTGAAAATCTACTACAATGATATCCAAAGTGCCTGAAGTTCGTTGGGAAATGGGTTAGAATTTAGAATTATGTCTATTATTCTAAAATCCTTCTCTTCTGAAAATGATTGATTAGAAATTATTCATAGTCCGGCCATTACACTTTCAGGCGAGACATCTCATGGTTCGGCAACTGAGGGTATTTTTTAAAAATTCCAGTGTAGGTCACTTACATATTCACTGATTAAACACATGATCTATTACTTCAGCAACAAGCAACCACCGACATTTGTGAATTTATTGATGCTCATCAGTTACTTGAAACAAGATTAAAATAAGCCAACGTGAACATATTGTTTCAATGAAAATTTACAACCTTCGTATTTTTATAGCACACTAACGCTATGAGAGGCTGATTTTAAATTGGATCTTGCACATATATAATCCATTCATGTCTTACAAGCAATGTTCTCACCTCATGAGCAACTTGTTATTTAATTAAGCTGGTTTCAGACACAAATAGATTGGAGTTAAACAAAGCACCTAGTAACTTCCATCAGTGTCTTTAGAAATTCATGTTGTACTTTCACAAAAGCATATTAAACAATACTCGTTACTGCTGTGTTTCTAAAATCTATTCTTATTCCCCTCCTTCCAATTAGAAATTAGATCAACAAAAATGGAGAGTGCTCAGAGATATTTTTCCAGTGCTGACAGGTATTTCAATGTAAGTCATTCATCTTGGTTTTATAAGCAATTTAATTTATCCAAAGCTATCTGTAATAAACTGTAAAGCCAACATAGAAAACACGCAAAAGGTAGTGAAAGCCAATGTATATCCTTCCATTTAATCAACATTTAACTTCTTCAAACTTGCCTTAACAGGAAGTCGAGAACAGGTACTAAATGTAAATGCTCAATTGCTGTCCAGAAGTTCTCTTTTGGGTGTGGTTTTTGCAGAAGAGAAACTAAATCAGATATTCAACATCAGTTTACATGTTGCAATGTGAAGTAAAGTCAGACAAAAACAAAAACATTTTCCTGAAAGCACATCAATCACCTTCCTCGACCAGCGATAGCTAACTGCACTTACCTAGATTTACTCTGATCTAACCAGTGGTAGCCAGAGCAGCCCTTGCCATAGCAGCCCTTGCCATAGCTTGTCTTCCCACTCCTCTCGGATGCCTCAATGATCTAGCTTTGGCCATCTCCTGTTGCTCATTCCCATACAACCTCATGGCAGTGTCATCCGAAAACATCCTCTAAATTACATATTTGCGTTTATAACACCCAGCTCGACTTCACCATTCCCTCTTGACCCCTGCATTGTTCCCAACTTGTCAGCCTGCTTGGCTGGCATTCAGCAGCAATTTGCTCCCATTAAATGAGAAGATCAAACCTATGGTCTTTGGTTCCCTAACACAAACTTTGTTCCCCACCCCTAAAAGCATTCACTCACCAGGCCAATATCGGAGGTTGAACCAGATAGATTGCAATCTGAGTCTTATCTTACCCAGAGATAATCAGGCAACCCTAGGACAAAGGAAAACTGTTTCCCCACTTTGTAACTCATTATCTTCATTGTCACTTCAGCTGTCTGGTGGTGAAATCCTTATCCATTGTCTTGCTACCTCTAAATGCAATTATTTTAATGCACTCTAAGCTAGTCAACTCTCTAGCACATTCTGCAAAGTAAGCTCATTTAAAATTTTGTCTACATCCTAATTCATGCCACCTTTCATGACCTGGTACAAATACACAGTGCTACACTGGCTCCTGGTCCAACAATGCTGCAAGTTTCAGATCCTACAGTGGTCTTGCCTCTTCCTATTTTTAACTTACTTCAGGGCTAGAAGCGTTAGTTATTTACACACCTCCAACTCTGGCAAGGCAGCACAGCCAGCCCCTCATGTGGCACTTCAGTACATTAGCAGCAGCTTTTCTCCCACAGGTAGTACTTCAACAGGCAGAGTCAGGCAAACAGCTTGTGGTTGTAAAGTGACACTTCAGCACAGCGGAAAGACTCACAGCTGAAGGAAACAGCAAAGGGGAAATGTCAAGGGAGTGGGATAGAACACGAGTGTGTATGGCACAGTGCTGTGGTAGTGCATGTGCCAGCAGCTACCCCGGCAAGTATAAGGCATGCATATGAAGTGCTATGAAGTTGAAGGCGTGGACTGTACCTTTAAGGGAGAGTGTATTCTGCACTGAGAGCTTACAAGAGTGTAATGGAAAATTGAAAATATGCAACATCTGCCTATGAAATAGATATCTGATTTGGTTGCTGTTTTGACAACAATTTGAATGCAACCAGTTTAAATTATACCCCAGGATACTAAAACCCAATAGACTTTGAATTTATTGATTTGCCAACCTCGAACCAATGAGACGATCTGATTTTGGGGATATAAAAAAAGGCAGGCATTTTGAAATTCAGATAGAACAACTGCCAGTGAGAGAGAGAGTGAGAGAGTGAGTGAGAGAGTCCCAAAACATTGAATCACTCTCTATGAAAAAGTACCTTTTCATATGAAACACCTTCACAGTAAAAAGAAAAGAAGACAACCCAGGGAGATCCTCAGCCAGACAAAGACAGATACCAATGACGACAGGTGCTGTATGGTTTTGAAATTAAGTTGATGCAATTTTACTAAGTGTTTTATTGGAACAGTATATTGTTATACAGTTGGAGGCAGCTAATAAAAACAGTTAAAAGGGGGCTTGTAGTTGTGAATAATTGTTGTTTAATGTTCACTTTTAGAGTTAAAGAATAAATTTATATTATTTTCTTTAAATATTGGAATCTGGGAGTTTTTGGTCACTCATATTTTAACAGATTATGCGGCCAGGTGTGTTTTTCTGCGTGTTTGGTTTAATTAACAGAAGGGTTCACCACCTTGTTATAACAGAAGAGAACAACAAAGTTTAAAGGGAAAGGTGAGGCATGCTGAGCAGAGCAAGGGTGGACTCCAGTCAATCAGAAAATTGGGCCAACACAAATCTGGGTTTCTGTGTCATTTCCATCTGGGAATTGGAATACCTGATCAGCAGTAGGCCATTCAGCCTGGTGAGCATGCTCCATTATTCAATACGATCATGGCTGTTCATCCACTTCAATTCCTTTTTCCAATAACCTTTTAGGTTACTGTATGCAGAAAGCTGTCATTCTCTATTTTAAATAAACTCAATAAATGAGCTTCACAGTCCTCTTGGGTACAGAGTTCCAAAGATTCACAACCAGGAGGTCAAAAGATTCTCCAACTCTATCCTAAATGGCTTCCCCCTTATTTTTAAATAACGTCCCCCAGCTCTAGACTCTCAACCCAGGTAAATATCATACATGTATCTACCCTTTAGTGTGTAGGTTTCAATGAAATAACCCCTCATTTTTTGAAACTGTAGAGAATACAGGCTGAGATTCCCCAATGTCACTTCTCACGACAGCCCAATCATCCCAAGGTCAATGCTGGTGAACCTTTATTACATTCCATCTATGGCAACAATATCCTTCCAAAGGTAAGAGGACCAAAAAAGAGCAGAGCACAATCTACAACAAACGTTCCATTACAACCAAAATCCTACCAATGTTGGAAGGAGTGGCACCGTGATAATTAGACTGGCATAGTTACCAGCAATCCAAAAACCTAAGGTAATGCTCTGGGGACATGGTTTTGAGTCTCATTATGGCAAATGGTGAACTATGAAATTATAACAAGATCTGGAATAAAGAGCTGGCCTAATGGTGACCATTTAGCGACCGTCAATTGTTGTAAAAACTCGTCTGATTCACAAATGTCCTTTAGGGAAGAAAATCTGCCATCCTTACCCGGTCCAGCCTACATGTGACTCGAGACCCACAGGCTGTCTCTTAATTGTTCACGACAATTAGAGAGCATAATAAAAATAAATGCTGGCCAGTCAGCAATGCCCACACCCCACGAACAAATAAGTTGCCAACTGCACCTACATATTCACCTTCAGTGACTTATTGATGAGGACACCCAGGTCCTTTTATACAGCTACCCTTCTCAAATTCTAAACATTTAAGAAATTCTCTGCACATCTGCTGTTAATACAAAAAAAGTGGATAACATTTCATCTGCCATATTCTTGCCCACTTACTAAATCTTTCCAAAATGTCCTGGAATCTACTTTGCATCTTGCTCAGAGACAAATTGCAACTTAGCTTTGTATCATCCACAGACTTGGAAACATTACAATTGGTCACTATATTCACATCATTAATATAGATTGCAAACAGCAGGGGGCCCCAAGAACTGATCCTTGTGGTACACCACGAGTCACAACCTATCAAGAGAATGACCCATTTTCTCTGGTTTCTGCCTTCTAAACATTCTCTAACCTTTGCCAGTACATTAAAAGTCATGGGATAGGTACTAAGTTTGCTTATCAATCTTTTGTAGAGAATGAAAATCCAAGTATATTACACCTGCCAACTTTTCTCCATGAATTCTCTGAGAAACATCCTCTGCTTACACCAACAAGTTCAACAAACATGATTTCCCACTCTCATTCCTATGCTGACTATACCCAAGAGGATCATTATTGTCAAAGTCCACTGATCGCATTCTTGGGTCATGGGGTTGATGCTGGCAATCAAGCAAAACCAATCTGGGCCTCACCAGCCTATTGTTGGGGCTCTTTTGTCAAACCAGCTTGGGGGTGGGCCCTGAAAGATGACCCATGGTTGGTTGGAGTAAGTGTGTGTGTGTGTGTTGGGGGGGGGGGGGGGGTGGCGTCATGCAAAACTGGAACGTTTCAATTATCAGTTCACAGCACTGTCAAGGGTACAGTTAGTTGAATTTTGGGGATTGGCTGCCTTGCATTCAGTGACAGAGAGTGATAAAAATGATGGGGAATTATTCAAGATATTTTCTAATGGGGAACCACGATAGGTGGTGAGGTGGTAAGTTAGTGGAGAGGTCGGCGTGGTCCTAAAAAATGTGGTGGTGTGGGAGCCAAGGATGCGCCAGACAATGACTAATCACCCTTGGAACTTTGTGGGATTACCATCACTGAATCCTTTGTTAATCAATATCTCAGGAGGTTACCACTGACCAGAAATTAAACTGAGAGACAGTGAGGACTGCAGATGCTGGAAAGTCAAAATTGATAAAATGTGGAGCTGGAAAAAGCACAGCATGTCAAGCAGCATCAGAAGAGTCGACGTTTCAGGAAAAATCCTTCATCAGGACTCAACTAAACTGGACCAGCCATATTAATACTGTGGCTACAACAGCAGATCAGAGGTTAAGGTAATTCATCTCCTGACTTCCGAAAGCCCATCCACTATCTTCATAGTGCAGTAATGTGATAGAATACTCCCCATTTGGCCTTGGCAACTGAAGCTCTAATAACACAAGAGACTTGACACCATCCAGGACAAAGCAGCCCATTTGATTGGCACCACATTCAAATATTCACCTAAACCACTGCTCATCAGTAACAGCAGAACATAGCATTTACAAATGCAGAACAGAAAATTGATCAAGGGTCCTTAGACAGCACTGACCAAAATCTCGACCACTACCATGCAGAAGGACAGGAGCAGCAGATACATGGGAACACTACCACCTGCAATTTTCCCTCCAAGCCACTCACCATCCTGTTGTGGAAATAGTTCACTTTTCTTTCAGTATCACAGAGTCAAGATCCTGGAGTTCCCTCGCTAATGGAACTATATGTGCACCTGTCCCAGATGAACTGCAATAGTTCAAGGAGTGAACACACCACCATTTTCTCAAGGGCAATTAGGGATGGCTCAGCCAGCAAACCCAACAACTCCTGAATGAATATTTATTTTTAAAAGTCCCAACTATCACACAGAGGTGTGTCAATCTGGCAGAGTGGTAGTGCCCCTATTGTTGGAACAGGTAACCCAGGTTCAAATCTCAACTGCTCCCAATGTGCATAAAAACATTTCTTAACAGGTTGATTAGAATTAAATTAAATATCTTTTCCTTTCTCATAACATCCAATTCTGAACTGCTTCCATGAAGAACTGATTGTGACCACATTGTGCACAAATTGGCATCTTGTGATCACTCAGGACAACAAGAGTCAAATGGAGCAAGGCACATTCATTCAATAACTCATCTACCCATAGCTCCCCAAACATGGCAATACAAGTGGATATGGTAAAGAAAAGTACACACGTTTGCCTGGGGCATTAACTATAAAGGAGAAAATGCTGGAAATCAGAGTCAAGAGCGTGGTGCTGGAAAAGCACAGCAGGTCAGGCAGCTTCCAAGGAGCAGGAGAATTGACGTTTCGGGCATAAGCCCTTCCTGATGAAAGGTCTATGCCGAGAAACATTGCTTCTCCTGCACCTTGAATGCTGCCTGACCTGCTGTGCTTTTCCAGCACCACACTCCTGACCCCGCATTAACTATAAAGTTGGCAAGTAAAGCTGTAGCTATATAAAAATTTAGTTAGTTCACATTTGGAGTACTGTGTACAGTTCTGGACATTGCACTAAAGGAAGGATGTAGAGGCTTTGGAAAGAGTACAGAAGAGGTTTACCAGAATATTGCCTGCAGATTGTTTATGCTAAAGAGGCTGAAGGGCAACCTGATCGAAGTACATAAAATTATGAGCAGCGTGGACAGGATTCGGAGACTCTTTCCGAGGGTGGAACTGTCAAATACTAGTGGGCATAGGTTTAAGGTGAGAGATGGAACGTTTAAAAGGAGATGTGTGAGGAAATCTGTTTTTTTTTTAAAAAAACAGAGGGTAGTAGATTTTTGGAATGTGTTGTTAGGTCAGGTGTAGAAGCAGATACAATACCAATGTTTAAGAGACATTTAGACACATGAACAGGCAGAGAATAGAGAGATACAGACCACATGCTGGCAGATGGGATTAATTCTGAATCGTGTCATGTTTGGTACAGACACGGTATGCTGAAGGGCCTGTTCTTGTGCTGTACTGTTCAATGTTCTATATCAGGTAAGCAAGGTGCAAGTGGAAGGAAAGACCTATAATGGTCTCTACCACAAGTGCAAAGTATTTGATAAATGAATGGAATTAAAGGGAGTTGTGAGGATCTGGTGGTCTATAGCCAGGGGTTTTAAAGGAAGTGGCTGCACAGATAATGGAGGCATAGGTTGAAATATTCCAGAACTCTCGGGATTTGGGGAGGGATCGAGCAGAATGGAAAACCATTAATGTGATACCTTTATTCAAGAAGGGAGGAAGATAGCAAGCAGGAAACTACAGGTCAGTTAGCCTAACATCTGTTATTAGAAAAATGCTAGAATCCATTATTAAGGAAGAATTTGCACGACATTTAGAAAAGCTTTACACAGACATGCTTGACAAGTTTGTTGGAGTTGTTTGAGGATGTAACAAGCAGAGTAGATGAAGTGGAATGGGTTGTTATAATGTATATGGATTTTCAAGAAGATATTCCATTTACGTGCCACAAAAATGTTTATCGCAAAGACAGGAGCTCAGTGTTTTTGGGCAAATGCATTAACCTGGATTGAGGATTAGTTAACACAGAAGTCAGAGTGTCAAGATTTATTTTTCAGGTTGCGAAGACATAACTAGTTGAGTATCACAAGCTATCTCAATCAGGTACCAACAACATTAATGACTTGGACAAGGGGACAGAGCAGAATGTATCCAAACCTGCTGACAATACAGAAATAGGTTGAAGAGCATGCTGCCATGAAAATGCAAGGAATCTGAATGGGGATAGAGATAGTTTTGAATGAGTCAGCAAAAACTTGGCAGAAGGAGTGTAATGTAAGAAAGTGTGATGTCTTGCACTTTGCTCAGTTACTTAAATGAGGAGAGATTCCAAAAAAGTGCATCACCGAGAAATCTGGGTGTTCTTGTGCTAAAACACAAAATGTTAGCATGTAGGTGCAGCAGGTAATTAAGACAGCATTTGGAACTTTGGTGTTTAAAAATAGGGAAGTCTTGTTACAACTGTACATGGTGTTGATGAGGCTCCACCGGGAGTACTACATACAGTTTTGGTGGTTATATTTAAGAAAGGATATACAGTACTGGAATTGGAGGCTGTTTAAAAAGGGCTGATTCCTGGAATGAAGCATTGACTTATCAAGAATCAAGTAAACAAGATGGGTTTTTATTCATTTGAGTTTAAAAGAATGAAGGGTGATCTTATTGAAATATACAAAAGACAGATGTTGAGAAGAGGTTTCCAGTATTTCCAGGGCAGGGCGGGACCATAGTTCAAACTGAGGTGCAGAGGACTTTCTTCTCCTAGAAGGTACTGAATGACTGGAATGGTCTACCCCAGAGAGCTATGAGGGCTGGATCACTGAAAATATTTAAAGAGGAAGAAGGCAGACCTCTGAATTAAAGGAGTTGAGAGCTATGAGGAGGTGACATGAAAGAAGGTCTGAAGGACTGAAGCAGATCAGCCAGAATCTTACAGAATGGTGGGGCAGGCTTCAGAGGCTGAATGGCATACCCGCACCCAAATTTTGTCAGTGTTTTAATGTTTCTTATAAAGAGGTCAGTCTCAAAGCATAGACAGCAATGTAGAATCAAATGGAGTGCACGCTTTTTGGGGCCTTGCCCAGGTCTCGTGGCATAACCTGGAGTGTCATGGGGAAGATGTCAGTGCTGGAAGGTCCTTTTATTAAGGCTGTGTACTTTCTTTTACTATTTTCACAGATTTGCTGCAAATTAACAAATAAAGGCAGAGGTCATTCTAGTAGCTCGAGGTCCTACAAATTACAGAGGAACAACCACAGAAGACACCACAGACAACTGCAGCTATAAACAACGACAGCTGCCACCAGAGGAGAGCTCTTGCGCTGATCAGGATCGACATGTTTATGTGCAAATTACAGAGCTCGTGCAGACTCAGGATGTCCCAAACAATCATGTCACATCAGCTGCTGGACAAAGACTTGCAATCCCAGCCTGGTCACCCTAAACAGAGAAGCTGGCCAATGGATTCTTTTCAGTGGACCTCTGTAGCATTTCAGTCTTTATCACCTAACTGCATCTGGAATGCCACTGATGCTCTCTTCGCAAGAGTCCATGGACTTATCTCCTTTCCCCTTGACATATGGAACTAGGCAGTGAGGACATTAGGATTCTCAGCAATCACTGGCTTCCTGCAGAAGCACGGTGCAATTAATTGCAACTACATTGCCGTCAGCAGTGTCCTAAACAGAAAAGGATTCCACTCTCTTAGTATATAATTCACTGGTGTCCACAACTGCAGATCTGTATGATATCCAGGGACCTGCTGTGATTTATTCATCCTGGACCACACTCGAGTGCCAGCTTCTTTTTAAAAGCTCCTCAATCTATACAAAAGGTGTTTGCTGGGCCTGCAAGGGTCTGTCTTCCACATCTAGAAGACGACACCTCTATGAATTCCTCAAATTGCCACAAAGCTATCCACAAGTCCATGATGGCCATTATAGACTGGGCGTGAAGGTTAGGTTCCGAAGCCTGAGGCAGTTAAGTAGTGCCATGCAGTATATTCCAAACAATCACAGGATTGTGGCACAAAGTCTAATCTAGATGGAGGACCTAGTGAGGTGAACATCTGTATGCTAGAAGGGTGTCCCGGGGAACACATAACCATTGCACACTCAGAGGGTTCACAGTCTTCCTCTTGAGGCAGTGCTGACATACAGGGGCATTGGCTCAGGTCTCTTTTGTAGTAGGAAGTCTCAGGTGCCACCAATGCCTGCAGAAATGTTCTATGTGAGACATGGATGTATCCAACAGGATAACGAGAAGAAAATATAAACCATGGTCTTTTCACATTTCTTCTCCCCCTCCCCAAGGACAATAGATTTTGCCTCACCTACCAACCTCTTCTCAATATACTAAAGAGGCCCCCCAAGCAATACCCTTTGTATTCAGAGAAACATTTTTGAAAAATAGTATCTTCTGAAAATATCTGCTGCCATTGACAAATTATACCTGTGTTTGTTGCCACTTTTAACAAGATCTTCCACATCAAGAATGGTCTGCGTAAATTCCTTTTCTGTGCTCTTTTCTGAAATAAGAGATAAAGTCTGAGAAACCCATCATTACAATAATGTTACTGCCATTTAACAGACAACAGGCAACCAGCAACTAATAGAATCTTTGATTCTTGAGATAAATTGAATGTGAGGAAGTACTTTGCCTTATTTTGAATAAATTGATATTGTCGCACAAAATGACTTTGCATCTTGACAGAAAATTAATCGGGATTCTAAACAAATTATGAATGAAATTACACAAACAAGACACATATGGAAAAAAAGATAGCAGCTTGTTTCAAATTAACACTTAACTGGTTGATAATGATTAGACAATTCAATGTACAAATAGAGATTTCTAAACATGATATGTTAATTTAGTCTTCAGTCCATTAGTATTCTGTTTCACATTTAACCTATTTAACAGAATTTTCTCTACATGTGCTGTTTCATCATATTTTCAATTGGTCAATTAAATCTAAGCAATAAAATATTGTCAGTTTTGGATTTAAGCAAAAATAATTTTTTTAAACAATACAATTTGCAAATTCGCTAAAGCTTCCTTTGTTACCTGGCCCTTCATTGTATACTCAATTTTATCTTTAAGAGCTGGAATACTGTGGGGAGAATAACGGTACTACAGTTCCTTCATGAACTTTGGCCAGATCCTATCTGAAGCCCTGTATTCAGTGTACGACACTGTCACTCAGAGGAATATATTATACTTATAGAGCATACAGATTCACCAGAATGTCTGGGCTTATAAGTGTTAAATTGAGGACTGATTGCATAGCTTGGTTCCAGTCTTTTGAGAACAGAAGGTTGAGAAGCGATCGAATTGAGGTAGTTGTCGTGAGCAAAGAATTCAACAAGGATAAATAATGAGAAATGATCTCCAGTGTTGGAGAATCCTGAACTTGGAGTGGGGGCAATCTTAAAATAACACAATTAACATTTAGGGCTAAAATAAGGAAGTGCTTTTTCTAGTAAAAGGTATTTAAAATCCTCAAGTTTGGTCAGTAGACATTTTAATTGATATCTCTAGGTGTTCATTGTGAAAGGTTATCAAGGGATTATTAAACTAAAGCAAGTGAATTAATTGAAGTGACAGACCTGCTATGGTTTAACTGAATAGCAGCAAAGGCTCAAGGGAATGAATGGCCTCTTCCTCTTCCACCTTTCCTTATCTAGTAATTTAAAAGCGATAATGCTGAAGTCAAGGACAGCTACAACCCCACAGAGGTTTCATGGCATTTTTAAAAAGGAAAGGCATCGGAATCAAATTATAGTAAGAACATTTTCAGAAATACTGACATGTAATATAGTAAAGTGCAAGTGAGAATTAAAGTCTGAAATTAAGCAGATCATATTAAAACCAGAGGTTTAGCATATTTAGTAATGATTCTACCAAGAACTATCAAGAGATGGTTCAAAGGCAGTAAGGCCAGATTGGCAGTGAACAGCTAATTTAGATGAATATGCAGAAATAGTTGTCACCCCTGTAAATGGAAGTTACACCCTCAGCAACATGCTCATCTCCTATGCATCTGCTCACAATGTGCAGTAAAATATATAGCATAGTAGCTGGAGAACATAAATTGCTCCCCCTCAAGGCATGTTTGGGATCTGGACAGTGGAGTGCAGGAATTGAATGGGTAGGTGCCGTATGTCCAGTATTTGCATAAGAACATGCCAGTAAAAGAAAATCCGGCTGCAAGGGTGGATATGGAGGGTGGTAAAATCACATCTGAATTGTGACAAATGCAGATTACCTATCATAATTGGAGGTTAGTGAGAATAAGGTGAAGGTAAAGGAGTCTGACCATAACGAAGAGAAAGTGAGGACTGCAGATGCTGGAGATCAGAGTTGAGATTGCGGTGCTGGAAAAGCACATTCCTGATGAAGGGCCTACGCCTGAAACGTCAATTGTCCTGCTCCACAGATGCTGCCTGACCTGCTGTGCTTTTCGAACACCACTCTCTCGGTCTGATCATAAATGTTGAGGGAACTGTGAAGAGGTAGCAAGAAAGGAATAGGCCAAGAGGAAGTGTGATGGGAAATGGAACAGGTCTGACGAGGATTGGATCAAAGAGAAAAGGCCAAATATTTCAAAATCTCTAGAATGCATATTTTTTCCCTTTGAGGGTTTTGTTATGGAACCTTTCTCATTTCTTAATCTACTACTACTTACCTCACGCATTCACACCATCTTATTCCCATCAGAATACCTCAGATTAATATTAATTATTATAAAAGATAATGAAGATTTTTTCCCCACAAGTAACTTCATTTCCTTTCTTGTGCACATGACCTTTTATTGCTCCTGTAAATGCTGCTCATTTGTTTCTTTAATGTCTTCATTTACTGATCGACCAAAGTGACCCATGACATCATTCCACTTAAGACCTCTCTTAGGATTTCTCAGGGTGTTTTCTAGAACATGTAGAATCCACTTCTCTTGATCTAGTTGCATTAATACCCCCATTGGTTGTCTCTTCTCTACACAAATGCTGCCCAACTTTGAGTGTTTGCAATATTTCCTATTTTAGTAAAGCAGCAACATGTGTGAATACATTCACTACTGCAATAAAAACACATCGGAAATGCTTTTAGATGGGTGACACTTACTAATGGTTGAGCTGCATTTACATGTGAAGGGCAGAAAGGATTTGACTTGGTTTTCCCACAGAATAACACTGACAAGTATCACAGAAAATGCTGCCAGCAAATTACATTTAATTACCAGTTGCATCCATTACGCAGCAGGAATGCTGTTCACCTGGAAATGCTCTGCTAAATATAAAATCAAACTTTATTCTGATTTTTCCCCCCCAAAAAACTAATAAAACACTAGAAAACAAGGTTTAGCTTGATAAAAATAAATACCTTCTGTAAGAGTAGAAGGTTTCACAAATTAATGCTATGACAGTTTCCTTTGGAAAAGGAAACTAATTGGTACAGAACCCCATTAACAGCCTGCCTATGGAAATTATCAATTGTATTCAACTGCAGAAACAGCAAGGCATCAAATTGTAGGTGATCACAACTGGCAAGGTCACACGAGCTGCCAGAGGATATGGTGGAGGCTGGTACAATTGCAACATTTAAGAGGCATTTGGATGGGTATATGAATAGGAAAGGTTTGGAGGGATATGGGCCAGGTGCTGGCAGGTGGGACTAGATTGCGTTGGGATATCTGGTCGGCATGGACCGAAGGGTCTGTTTCCATGCTGTACATCTCTATGACTCTAAGTTAATTTACCTCTAGCCAAGGGCAGACTATAATTTATGATTAGAAAGTTTAATTGTATTGGAGGATGTCTTAGTAATATAGACAAAGCTTGTTGGTAGGAAAGATGGCTTTAGAGTGGATGAGTGATTTGATCATGGCATTGTGTTACAGTAAATCATTCAAGTCAGTGGACCAACAAGGAATCTAGTGGTAGTAGGATACAGTATAGTGAGGGGGATTGACACTACTGACTGCAATGAAGAATCGGAGTTCAGGTGGCTGTGCTGCCTACCCAGTGCTAAGGTTCAGGACATCTACTCAGGAACATGCAGTGACAGGTGGGGCATCCGGTCATCATGGTCCACGTAGGACACAGATAGGACAAAGAAGCATAGTCAATAGGTGCCAAATTTGGATTATTAAGCCACAAGGAAATTCGCGAAGGGCAAATCAGATCAATAGGATGAATATGCAGCTCAAAGACAAGTGTGGGAGACCTGTGTTCCAATTTGACAACACTTACACTAGTAATAAGGAAAGAATGTCCTGTCAGTACAAGTCTGTCTCCATCTGAACCATGCGGAGGCTAGTACTCCTTCCAGTTCTATAACTATACAAGAGGATTTTGAACTATTAATAGAGCCAAGAAATAAGATATGGTAGATCAAAGAGTAGAATCAAGACAGGTATTAATAAGGAAATGATAAACAGACTGTGACAGGAAAGGTTGTGGAGTATTCAGGTCAAAGAGTAAATCAACAGATAAGACTAGAATTTACAAAAATAATAAAAAACATGAAATTAAAGGCTCTGCATCTGAATAACACATAGCATTTGGATCAGATGCATGGAGTTTGCAAACAGAAATGATAAGAATGGTCATACAGATGTACAACATGGAAACAGACCCTTTGGTTCAACTTATCCATGCTGACCAGGTATCCTAATTTAAATCTGGCAGCATTTGGTCCATATCCTCCTGAACCCTTCCTATTCATTCATATACCCATTCAGAAGCCTTTTAAAATGTTGTGATTATACCAGCCTCCGCCACCTCCTTATCCATGAGAGACTTTGCTGCAGGTTGTCACAGATTGGAACCTGAACGTTGGAGAATACAGAACATTTGGGAATGACATCAAACTCAGAAAAGGTAGCTGGGTTGCTCTGTTAATTTGATATCAGCACAATAGAAAGTGATAACTAAGCTCAGGAAACCAAGAAGTGAAAACAGTTTGGGTAAAAATGAGAAATATGAAGGCAAGAAATCACTGTTGGAAGTGGTGCACAGGCTCCCTAACAGGAATAACTGCAGCATAAAGAAAGCAATATTGAGAATGTCAGAAAGGCACATGACTATTTAGGTCTACCAACAGATTGGAAAAGTCAGATGTGTGAAGGTAGCCTAGATTCGGGGTTTGTAGAAACAATCCCAAAAACATTCTAAAGAATAACATGTTCTGAAGCTGACCACAATGCAGGCGATACAAGGCCTGGTTTTGTGTTACAAGACTGGATTAATTATGATCCTGACTACAGGAGAGGATTCATGATGTGTTGTAATTCATCGGCTATAGAAACAAGAAAAGAAGCACAAAAGAAATTGAGATCCTGGATCATAATGGTTTGGATTTTTTTTTTAAAAACTCATCTCAGAAAGCAAGAAAAAGGAAATAGCAATAAAAAGCAATAAAATTATAGAGTTGAAGAATCCGAGCTAATAACAGACTTAATATAGGAAATCTAGGTATGCTGAAAGTCCAAAGTTTGGGTGAAGATTTGTAGCTCGGGTGCTCGTTGTTGTGGTTCTGTTCGCCGAGCTGGAAATTTTTGTTGCAAACGTTTCGTGCCCTGTCTAGGTGACATCCTCAGTGCTTGGGAGCCTCCTGGGAAGCGCTTCTGTGGTGTTTCCTCAGGCATTTATAGTGGCCTGTCCCTGCCGCTTCCGGTTGTCAGTTTCAGCTGTCCGCAACCCAAAGGACTAGCCACACTACCATACATCAGGAGCATTTCAGAACTGACAGTTGAAACTTTATTGCTGGAACAGCACAGCAGGTCAGGCAGCATCCAGGGAACAGGAGATTCGACGTTTCGGGCACAGGCCCTTCTTCAGGAATGAGCAGAGAGTGTTCAGCATCCCCAAGTGGAAAATGAAGTGTTGTTCTTTGAACTTGCGTTAAGGAACACTGCAACAGATCTGGGACAGAAATGTTGGTGTAGGAACACAGTGGTGTGTTGAAGTGGAGGCAGTGGGAAACTCTGGGTCATGTTTTACAGACAGAGTGTAGGTGTTCAGCAAAGCGGTCATCAAATCTGTGTTTCATCTCCCCCGATATACAGGAGACCACATTCTGAGCAGTGAATGAAATAAATGAGTTGAGAGAAGTGCAGGTAAGCTGCTGCTTCACCTGGAAGGTGTGCCTGAGGCCTTGGATACTGAGGTTGGAGGAAGTAAATCGGCAAGTAAGTCACCTTGTGCAAGACCAACCCCTTCCCACAAACGTCACTTCAATATATTACCACCTTTCCTGAGCTGTTAACAGTTCTGATGAAGAATCGCCAGACTCGAAATATTATCTTGCTTTCAAAGAACACAGAACATTACAGCACAGTCCAGGCTCTCTGACCCTCAATGTTGTGCTGACCTGTGAAACCAGCCTGAAGCTGAACTAACCTGCATTGTTGCATTATCATCCATATGTTTATCCAATGGCCATTTAAAAAGACATTAAAGTCGGTGAGTCTACTACAGTTGCAGGCAGGGAGTTTCACGCCATTACTACTCTCTGAGTAAAGAAACTACCCCTCTGACATCTGTCCTATATCTATCACCGCTCAATTTAAAGCTATGTCCTCTCATGCTAGCCATCACTATCCGAGGAAAACGTCTCTCTCTGCTAACACTATCTAATCCTCTGATCATCTTTCACATCTCTATTAAGTCACCTCTCAACCTCTTCCTTCTAACGAAAACAGCCTCAGGTCACTCAGTCTTTCCTCAGAAGACCTTCCTTCCATACCAGACAATATCCTCATAAATCTCACCTATCACATTTCCAACGCCCCTCCTCCAAGTCCCTCCTCCCTACCTTTTATCTTCTCCTGCTGAACACTCTCTGCTCATTCCTGAAGAAGGGCCTGTGCCTGAAACGTCGAATCTCCTGTTCCCTGGATGCTGCCTGACCTGCTGTGCTGTTCCAGCAATAAAGTTTCAACTTTGATCTCCAGCATCTGCAGACCTCACTTTCTCCTTTCAGAACTGACAGCCAGACTACTGCGACCACTAGGACTTATAACAGCACACAAACCAACAGCCACCCTCAAGACAACAACTCACCAGAACGAAGGACCCGATACCCAGCATGAGCAAAACCAATGTAGTGTACAAAACCCCATGTAAGGACTGCACAAAACACTATATAGGACAAACAGGAAGACAGCTAACGATCCACATCCATGAACATACACTCGCCACGACCAGATATCCTTAGTAGCCACACATGCAGACGACAAGCAACATGAATTCGACTGGGACAACACTACCATTACAGAGCAAGCCAAACAAAGAACAGCCAGGGAATTCCTAGAAGCATGGCACTCATCCACAAACTCCATCAACAAACACATCGACCTGGACCCAATATAACGGCCATTACAGCGGACAGCTGAAACTGACAACCGGAAGCGGCAGGGACAGGCCACTATAAATGCCGGAGGAAACACCACAGAAGCGCTTCACAGGAGGCTCCCAAGCGCTGAGGATGTCACCTAGACAGGGGCTAAACGTTTGCAACAAAAATTTCCAGCTCGGCGAACAGAACCACAACATGCTGAAAGTCGACCAAACTTGACCTGAAGTAGCAACTGAGTGTTAAACTGGATAGGAATACTTCTTATAACAGAGAAAGCACAATTTCGGCAATACAGCTGAAGTAGGAGCAAATTACTACAGATGCTGGAATCTGTACTGAAAACAACAAATGCTGGAGAAAAACAGTGGGTCACACAGCACCCATGGAGAGAGAGCAAGCTAACGTTTCAAGTCTAGATGACTGATCATCAGTGCTGAAATGAAGTGTGGAGGGGACAGCATTTATGCTATAGTTTGGGGGGGTCGGAGGGGTGTTGTTGGGGAACTGGGGGTTAGTAGATATAGGGTGCAGGTGGAGAAAAGATATTGATAGTTCAGATTAAGTAAATGCTATGTGAGCATGGCAGAACAATGACAGGTCTCCTGCCAGACTTGAAAGGACAGACAGTCCCCCGGGACAAAGAATATGATAAGCTAAAAAAGGGGGAAGAAATAGTTCACAATTTGAAGGTGTTGAACTCAGAAGGCTGTAAAGTGCCTAGTCTGAAGATGAGATGCTCCAGTTGCACTGTGATTTGCTGGAGCACTGCAGCAGGCTGAGGACAGACATGTGGGCATGCAAGCAGGATGCTGTGTTAAAATGACTAGCCCACAGGAAGGTCAGGATCATGCTTCTGTACGGACTAGGGGTGTTCCGCAAAACAGTCATCCAGTCTGTGTTCAGTTTCTCCAATGTGGAGTTGGCCACATTGGGTGCAGTGAATACAATACACAAGATTGGAGGAGGTACAGGTGAAATGCTGCTTCACCTGGAAAGACTGTTTAGGTCCTTGGATGGTGAGCAGGGAGGTGGTGAAGGGGCAGGCATTGCACCTTCTATGGTTACATGGGCAGGTGCCGTGGAGAGTCAGAGGGGCGGTGTTGGTGGTTGGAGAATGCACTGGGGTGTCCCAGATGGAACAATCCCTGTGAAATGCAGACAGCGGAAGTGAGGGGCAAATGTGTCTGGTGGCATTCTGCTGGAGTTGTCTGAAATAGCAGAGAATGATCCATTAAGAATGGGGAGGCTGGTGGGATAAAAGGTAAGGATACTGCCCCCCCCCAAAACTATAGCATGTCATCCCCTCCACACTTCACATTGGCTCTGATGAAGAGTCATCAAAATGTTGTCTTGCTCTCGCTCCATGGACGCTGTTTGACATGTTGTGATCTCCAGCATTTGTTGTTTTCAATAGAACTCAAGTATTCGGTTCTTACCCTCAACATTGTTATAGAAGTGGCAAGTCCGGGTGGATGTTTTTGCTCGACACATGTGGATCTGAAAGAAAAAACAATCAAATCTCAAGTTGATACATTCTGAGCATAACAATAATGTCTTGAGCACACTTTTGAGTGTTGGACCTAGCAATTTCTTTTCTAGAAAAGCATTTGAAAATTCCATTAAATTTCCATGAACATAGTTTCCCTAACATAATTACAAGCTCAATTATTACAATCCAGCAGCTGTGTCAGTTAAAAGCTACTAAATTGACACAGCTGGATACAAATTGGTGAACCTCTTGATCGGAATGGATCAAATATTCACCGAGCCATCAGGGGTCCTTGATGCTTATTACTGTATCACCAACTTGAAATAGAACAGGAACAGAGAATCATTAGCTAAATCAAAATGCTAGACTCCTCACTGTGGAGCTCAAATTTGAGTCCCAGTTCTGGCTGCTTTTCACTCCCAGCTCTCCTCTGCAAAAGCACTGGTGAATTCAATCTGAAATTAGTTAAATGATAAGAAAATGAAAGATTTCCAGACCAATTTTGCTGAAATCCAATTTGCCAAAGGAAGTCAGCCTTAATAGCAAAATACTAAAAGCACATTGGTGGGCTGGGCAGCAAAGAAAATGAACACATTATTTTAAATCATTGTCCTTTTGTTTGAATTAATGTCCAAAATCTGCTATCTTAAGCAATCTACATGCACTGGTTATGGGCATTGCAAGTGACGATAGCAGGTCCAACTTGCTTTCCATCACACAGCTGATTAGGAATCTCTCTAACTCTTCACAAACTACCATTGGCATAGGATTTGTGGGTTGATACTCAACCAGTTTGGCCTCATTATAAATGCGGCCAAATTATAAATTGTAAATTGTCAATGATCAATAGCAAGGAAATGCAATTAGTTGCCATTGAAACGTGCAGATGGATTTCAGGCACCCCAACACCACGACTGACATCAGTTCCAGAAAACATTGACCTTCAGGTCCTAATGAGACTTTTCCAAACTTTGATTTGGAGATGCCGGTGTTGGACTGGGGTGTACAAAGTTAAAAATCACACAACACCAGGTTATAGTCCAACAGGTTTAATTGGAGGCACTAGCTTTCGGAGCAGACAGCCACCTGTTGAAGAAGCGGCGCACCAAAAGCTAGTGCTTCCAGTTAAACTTGTTGGACTACAACCTGGTATTGCATGATTTTTACCTTTGTCCTAATTTTAACAATAATATGTAAAAACACAAAAAATACTGTGTATGAAATTGCATAACTACAGAGTTAGGAACATTGTTCCACCAGGTTTCCTGCATTTTTCCAATAAGAATAAAGTTTATCAGACTGCTGCTTTTATACCTAGTTAATTGGCTTCAAAAGAATGATATCTGGCCATAATACACTAGACAGAAAAAATGCTTAGCACTCCTTGTAATTCTGGATAAAATTTTCAGACTATATATTGTTGGCAATTACTTGAATTATTTCTGATTCACATGAAAACATTCGATAAACAAATGTACTGCTATCATCTTAAATTATACTTCAAACATCATTTGCTTGCTTTCTCACTCCTTCTAATTATAGCATCTTATTGAGTCACATAACAGTTGAATCCTCCTTGCATCTGCAGGAGCAAAGCAGATGAAGGAAAAAAATGCAAAGAAAAGGCACATCATAAAAAAGGAACACAAGGAAAATAATTTAACTACAGTTCAGAAAGTTTTTTTTTACCTTCACATGATTGCTTTCCTGTTTCATTACTTCAGGGTGGATACACAACTGTTCTCTTGATCCAAGAACACACACCTTCGGTCTACACAGGAAAAGGAATGGAATAAAAAGTGACAACAAAATGATTTGGTCATTAAATTCTAATTTATATTTCTCATCACAGAACATTTGCGAACATTCAAACTGTAATTCTAAATAAAGTGAAAACATGAACATAGGTTACAAACAGTTCCACAATTCAAGTCAGGATAAGGTAAACAGACAAAGTCTTTTCCCTGGGTTGGGGAATCCAGAACTAGAGTGCATAGGTTTACTGTGAGAGGGGAAAGATTTAAAAGTGACTTAAGGGACAATGTTTTCATGCAAAGGGTGACGAGTGTGTGGAAAGAACTGCCAGACGAGGTGGTGGAGGCTGGTACAATTACAACATTTAAAAGGCATCTGGATGGGTACATGAATAGGAAGGGTTTGGAGGGATATGGGCCAAGCACTGGCAAATGGAACTACATTAATTTGGGATATCTGGTCAGCACGGACAAGTTGGACGGAAGGGACTGCTTCCGTGCTGTACATCTCTATGACTCTAAGTTAACTGATTCAATTGCCCAATAATGCCAAATGTCATCCAACATAATCTTAACCTTCATCACAGATTGCAACATGAAAATCAACAAACAAGAAAATCTTAAGTAATTAAAGCTGGCTTGCTGCACTGGCTAGGAGAAAGTGAGGACTGCAGATCCTGGAGAGTCAGAGTCGAAAAGTGTTGCACTGGAAAAGCATAGCAGGTCAGGCAGCATCTGAAAAGCAGGAGACTGGACGTTTTGGGCATAAGCCCTTCATCAGGAATGTGAGGCTGGAGGGGAAGCAGAGAGATAAATAAGAGCGCGGGGATGGGCGTGGGGCTGGGGGAGGAGGGCAAAGGTAGCTGGGAAGGCAGGCGATAGGTGGATGCAGCTTTGCAGTGATTGTGATAGGTCTTTTGGGAGGGCAGAACGGATAGGCGAGAAGATGGACAGGTGAGACAGGTCCATCCTCAGTGGAGGAGACCCAGGACTTGCATGTCCTTGGGGGCATTAGAGGGGGAGTTGGAGCAGTCAGCCACAGGGAGGTGGGGTTGTTTGATGGGAGTGTCCCAGAGATGTTCCCTGAAGCACTCCGCGAGTTGGCGTCCTGTTTCCGATGTAGAAGCAACGGACAAAATAGATGAGATGGGTGGATCTGCAGGAAAATCTCTGCCAGATGTGAAAAGATTGGTTGGGGCAGAGGTGAGGGGGGAGGTGTGGACACAGGTGTTACACCTCACGTAGCAGCAGGGAAGGTGCTGGGTGTGGAGGGTGGGTTGGTGGGGGACATGAACTTAACAAAGGAGTCACGGAGGGAATGATCTCTGCACAATGCAGATAGGGATGGGTAGAGAAATATCTCTCTGGTGGTGGGGTCTGACTGTAGTTGGTGGAAATGACGGAGGATAATGCACTGTATCCAGAGATTAGTTGGGTGGAAAGGTAGCTGTGGGAGTCAGTCAGTTTGAAAAGATATCCATGTTGAGTCGGTTGCCCGTGATGAAGTCAGAGAGGTCCACGAATGGGAAGGGAGGGAGGTGTCAGAAATGGTCCAAGTGAACTTAAGGTCAAGGTGGAAGGTGTTCATGAAGTTGCTGAACTTCTCATGGCCTGTTCAACCTCTTCATGGGAGCACGAGGTGGTGCCGATACAGTCATCAATGTTATGGAGCAAAAGGTGAGCAATGGTACCTGTATAACAGAAGATGGACTGTTTCACGTATCCAACGAAGAGGCAAACGTAGCTGTGGCCCATGCGGGTGCCCATGGCTACTCCTTTGGTCTAAGGAAGTGGGAGGATTCAAAGGAGGAGTTTGAGTGTGAGGACCTGTTCCACCGATCAAATGAGTGTGTCAGTGGAGGGGTACTGGTTGGGTCAGCGGGAGAGGAAGAAACGGTGGGCTTGTAGGCCTCCGCCAAGCCGTCTTCAGTAGTTTCCACATCTCCCCACCCCCTACCTCATCCCAGATCCAACTCTCCAACTCAGCACTGCCCTCTAGACCTGTCCATTTTCCTTCCCATCTATCCATTCCATACTCCCCATCAACCCATCACAATCACAATCAACCCCCACCTGCATCCACCTATCACTTTCCCAGCTACCTTCCCCTAGCCCCACCCTATTTATCTCAGCTCTCCCCCCAAACTTCTTGTTGAACGGCTTATGCCCAAAATGTTGACTCTCCTACTCCTCAGATGCTGCCTGACCTGCTGTGCTTTTGCTGCACTGACTGCAATGTAACTGGAAATTTATCAATCTTTATGTCTTTAAGACACTATTTCTTCAAAAACGTTAGAATATAAACATTACTCTTAAACTGTCATATAAAGAATACTTTACAGTAACATCCTCCTACAACATAACCAAAACCACTTCATATTGGTCAATTGGTATGAAAATGGTATTATAACTAGCAGTTAAACTAGAAACTCAATGTCAGATTACTGAAAGTTTAGTGTCAGAGAAGTCAAGAACTCAGATTGTATTTCCTTTATAATAAACTAACATTTAATCCAAGTTATTCTGACATGGGCAGGTTTTGAAAGTTCACAACTAAAGGGCAAAATTAATGGAGGCAGATGGGTATGAAAGATCACACTGCTAGTGGCACGCTAATGTGCCACTACCATCCCACCCTCAGGCCTTTTAGCCAGAGGAATTTTACAAGCTGCCTGTAGGCTCCTCCTCTCTTGATGATCCAGCCAATTAAAGGGTCTGCTCAGCGCCCGTAATTGCACAGTGACACTTCCTTCTCTTCACTAATTAGGCAATTCAGAGAAAATTGGTTCTGAATGTCTGTTTTCTGCAGGTCAAGTCAGGATTTGATCCAGGCATTGAGGATCTGACCAAAAACATGAGTCATGTTTGCTATCACAAAATAAAAGGAACTATATGCACAATTACTAATGAACAAACATCCATTAAAATTGTTTACATAACATTTTCTCACTCCAGTATGTGACTAAAATCTAGTAATAGTTCACTCACTTTAGTTTAACGGGCATGGTCAGTAAAGTTCAGAAAAAGACAGAAGATTAACTGAACTGCTCCAAAATAAGTATCGTACCTGTATGCTGTGTTCCTTAGCTCATTAATAACTTGTGAGAGTTGTGAATGTGTCCTTGATGCATAAATGATCTTTGGGATATCACTGTAACTTGCTGAGTGGAGATATTCAAACAATATTAACACATCAGTAAAAAATAAAAAATGACTCACTGACTCATGTAACAACACAAATTAGCAATGAGGTCGAAGCACTAATGAAACCAGAACTGGTAAAACTTTGAAACACATTGGCGCAGACAGACCAGTCAGTCAGAAATTTGCTTGCTACCTTAATAATAACATTATATGAGCACCATCTTTGGATAATGTAAAACAATTTCCAGATTTGCAATGAAGAGACAAAAGGAGATGTTAACTGTAAGTCTAATACAGTTATTAACAGAATGTAGAATTTTGTTGGATGTGGAAGGACACACTAACCTAGCTTAAAAGCTTAGCTTTGCACAGCATGAGTGGCACTTCGATATTGGGTGCACACAAGTGTGTAGAAAATTACAACAAAAATGGTTATCATTCCAGCTTGAGACTTTTGTCAAAACTGAGGGACACTTGATGCACTGGTTTCAAAGAAGGGAGGAGTAAACAATGGCCTATGTCTCAAATAGGAACTTGATGTGCAAGGTGAATAAAATAGTAACCCAAGTAGAATGAGGCATCAAGAACCATGTGCTACTCCGATTCTAGCCTCTTGTTTATCCCCAAGTATTATTGCTCCACCACTGGTAACAGTTCCTTTAGCTGCCAATGTTCTGGAATATACAATTTATTCCCTCTTTAGCTAACCTTTTGGTCAACCACATTAATATCTCCTAATATAACTTCTATTAAATGTTATTTGATTGGTGTCCCATAAATCATTTTTGAATGCTTCATTACTTTCAGAGCAATATATAAATGTAAGTGGTTCTTACATTCTCTTCAAGGCCAAACTATTCACAGCTCACATTTTGACAGCTGGCAAGTCACTTTCACACAAAGGCTTCCAAAACTGGGCAAAGATACTTTGGAAGTGACACAAGATCCAAACTTTGTATGAGAAGTTAAAAGATCTTTGCACATATAATCTAAAAGATTTTACAAGTATGAAATAAGCAATACTTAGTAAATGTTGAATAAACTAACCCTAAACTCACTTCCATTAAGAAACAATTTCCAGATCAACTAACATAAAAGCAATATACTGTACTACTGATGCTGGAGATCTGAAATAAGAACAAAGTGCTGAAGAATCTAAGCAGGTCTGACAGAAAAACAAAATTATGTGGACAGAAAAACAGAATTAACATTTTGAGTTCAATGACTCTTGTTTGAAACTGGAGAGAGAGGTGGAAAAGTCACAGCTTTTATGGGGGGGTAGGGGAACTATTGGAACCGAAGCCTATATCAGGGAAAGGTTAAGGGAGTTGGAGATCCAAGCAGTCAGAGAACACAAGGTTAAGGGAGTGGCAGTGCTTGTAGAGAAGACACCATGGACATAGATTGGTGAAAGAAAGAAAATAAACATGAGCTCTGACTTAAAGCAAAACCATGAAAACCAAGGTTACTTTTAGAGGGATGGCAGTGAAGGCAGTGCAATGTTCCTCTTGCAACATGTTTGAGGTGAGGGATGCCATGGACGTCCCTGCTGATTACACTTGCAGGAAGTGCACCCATCTCCAGCTCCTCCAAGACCGTGTTAGGGAACTGGAGCTGGAGTTGGATGAACTTAGGATCATTCGGGAGGCAGAGGGGGTCATAGATCGGAGCTTTAGGGAAGTAGTAACTCCAAAGATTGCAGACAGATGGGTGACAGTGAGGGGGACTGGGAGGAAGCAGCCAGTGCAGGGACCCCCTGCAGACGTTCCCCTCAAGAACAAGTATACCGTTTTGGATACTTGTGGGGGGGATGACTTACCAGGGGTAAGTAACGGGGCTCAGGTCTCTGGCACAGAGCCTGTCCCCGTTACTCAGAAGGGAAGGGAGGAGAAGAGCAGAGCAATAGTAATTGGGGACTCGATAATTCGGGGCACAGATAGGCGGTTTTGTGGGAACGAGAGAGACTCACATTTGGTATGTTGCCTCCCAGGTGCAAGGGTACGTGACATCTCTGATC
>NC_057729.1:26261151-26318934 GCF_004010195.1 Chiloscyllium plagiosum
GCAGAGGGATTTTGGTGTCCATGTACACAGATCTTTGAAAGTTGCCACCCAGGTAAATAGTGCGGTGAAGAAGGCATATGGCGTACTGGCTTTTATTGGTAGAGGACTTGAGTTCCGGAGTCCTGAGGTCATGTTGCAGTTGTATAAGACTCTGGTGCGGTCGCATCTGGAGTATTGTGTGCAGTTTTGGTTGCCATACTATAGGAAGGATGTGGAGGCACTGGAACGGGTGCAGAGGAGGTTTACCAGGATGTTGCCTGGTATGGTAGGAAGATCGTATGAGGAAAGGCTGAGGCACTTGGGGTTGTTTTCATTGGAGAAAAGAAGGTTTAGGGGTGACTTGATAGAGGTGTACAAGATGATTAGGGGTTTAGATAGGGTTGACCATGAGAACCTTTTTCCACGTATGGAGTCAGCTATTACGAGGGGGCATAGCTTTAAATTAAGGGGTGGTAGGTATAGGAAGACGTTAGGGGTAGGTTCTTTACTCAGCGAGTCGTGAGTTCATGGAATGCTCTGCCAGTAGCAGTGGTGGACTCTCCCTCTTTATGGGCATTTAAGCGGGCATTGAATAGGCATATGGAGGACAGTGGTCTAGTGTAGGTTAGGTGGGCTTGGATCGGCGCAACATCGAGGGCCAAAGGGCCTGTACTGCGCTGTATTCTTCTATGTTCTATATATACTGGATGAGGGGTTGGGAAGTATCAAAATGGAACATAGAGTCCAACGACTGTAAAGTGCCCAAATAGAAAATGAAGTGCTGACTGTGTATCTGTGTCTGGAGCTGCTAAGTTTATGCAGCACTTTTGTTTTCATTCCAGATCATAAGTTATATCTCTTTATTTGAAGTCATCCTGTAAATGTGTCAATATAGCTCTCTTTAAGGGTCCTATTTAACAAAACCTTGTGCCTTAGTCAAAGGTTTAGTAAAACCTTTGGTTCGTTACTTTGTTAATTTATCATAAAAATGAACATTTCAACATAATCACAATTGTTTATTAAATTATTCACTCTCTTCTCATCACATTTTCATGTTATAACTTAAACAAAAGCAAAGCTGAACACAAGTATTTCACTTTTGGAATGCACGAAAACCCAAGTATCATTTAAAGTTCTACTGTATGGGTAGTTCTCCTATAATACCATTCCAATGAAACCTCACTTAATAGAGAACTCTTAATAGAAATAATGGGGCCGAGGGGAAAAGTGGAGTTAGGGGCAGGCCAACAAAATATAAAGAAAAATTACTCACGATCGCAACAAAAATCACCCAAAAGTTTAACACAAGCACAGCACAGCCTGAATGAATGCTGAAATCATATTTCTTAATTAAACAAAGTGAATTTTACAGAGTACATTTACAAAATGTAAGAAAGCTGCTCTCTGTACAGTACCTCTCACAGAAAGTGGCTCTGTCAGCAGCTGACATTGGCACATGGGCAGAACGGCGCAGAGACTTCAGCACGGGCACCAGCATGTGTGCATAACAGCACAGAGACTTTGGCACACATCGGCGCATGCGCACAACGAAGCACACAAACCAATTCCCGCTGGAATCGCGCTATTCAAAGTCTCCAAAAGACCCTTCCCTAATTCTTCAGCGACATTACAGCCAAATCACACTACTGAAATGTGTGCTTATCTCAGAACTACCTGTACATAACAGTGACACAGTACTTTTCATGTCATAGTACTGAACAGTACGATGCAGATACCTTCAGTCTGCTGACCAAATAATCGTAATTGCTTGTGTTTGGAGTTATCCCTTGCCTAAACTGTGAGAATGTTCCAGATCAATGTGAATAAAGCTATTTAAGGCCAATTGAGGCCTGAAAGTAACTCAAATTTAGGATATCTGAACATATACTGCAGGGATTTCACATGCTTGAAAAAAGTAAATGAAAGGCTTTTAAATCCAATTTTATTTTACATTGGATTTTGTTTCCTTACATAATATTCAGGCACAGTTAAATTTCTGAGTTAATTTATGGTAAAAAGTGATTTATTTTATTATAAAAACACATTTGCATCCTCACCTTTTGTCTCTAAGCAAGTTAACACACATTAAAGAGTTCGAGAAGCAGCAGTGAGTCTCTGATATCTCAGCACAATAAAGTTTCTTTTGTGTTTACACAGCACTTAATCATTAAAGAGCAAAGCCTATCTGGCAATAACATATCCATTCGTCTAGTAGTCATAGAAGAAAGGAATCCTGGTTAACTTTTACTTTAAACTCAGGAATAGGGTATTGACAACACATTATTAAATCATAGTATCCCTATAGCATGGAAAGAAGCCATTTAGACCATCGAGTCTGCCCCAACACTCTGCAGACCATCCAACTCTACCTCTGTATCTTGACATTTATCCATCCAACCTGCACATCCCTCAACACTACAGAGAAATTTAGTACAGCCAATCCACCTAACCTGCACATCTTTGAACTGTGGGAGGAAGCTGGAGCACCCAATGGAAAGCCACACAAACACGGGGAGGATATGCAAACTCCACACTGACAGGCACCCAAGATTGGAATCAAACTCAAATCCCTGGTGTTGAGGCAGTAGTGCTAACGACTGAGCCCCCATGCCGCTCATTAATGCTCTTGATTCATACACAAAACATATCTAATTTTAATACATCCTTTGGTGAAGTTTTAAAAACTCCTTAAATTAAGATATTGCATCAGGAGTGTAATTGGTTAGCAATACAGACATTTTCCAACTAGATAATACAGTGTTGGGTGTGTATTCAATTAGCTCATCAAGGTAGGTTGTAAAAATATTTTGATGAATTTTCCAGATTTGTTCTCAAACTCGAACAGATGCATTGGTGGCAGCATTGCAACATGTAGCAATGCACCAGGTCTAGGAAGAGCAACAAAGCATTCAGGGTTCTAATTTGCAGCCATGTTTCATAAATCTCATTGGAATCGACATTTCCGCTCATCAGGTTTGTCAAAAGTGAATCATTTGTGTTGCATCCCATTTTATGATGGCCAAAGCAATCACTGATATTTTGTTAGAAGATAGAGGGGGATCAGGGCCTTCAGAACAGGACTCTATATGAATCACTGGTGACAGGAAAACAGACAATTGATGGAACAAGGGAAAAAAATGACAAAAGTTGAGTTTACCTGAATCAGCATCTACAGATGCACTGCCCCATGAAGACAGAGATCGACCATCAAAAAGTTCTTGCCCATTTAACTGACGGGATATTTTACTTGCTGAAATACTGTCTCTTACATGTTCCCTCCAGGCCAAAGCAGCACACAAAAGACAAAGCGTTTTTCCTGTACCAGTAGGGCTTTCTAGAATCCCATTTACTTTCTGCAATACAAGAAGAGAATGATTCATAAAAGCATTCCTTTCAGAGAACACTAATTCACTGTCAAAAGTATCTCAAGCTAGTCTTCCTTGAGTACTTGCAGAAAGGAGAGAGGAAAGATTTGGAAAACAAAAACAAATTGGTGGATTGATAAAGCTTCAAACACTAGTCAGTTTCTAAATATCACATGGGGAAAATTTCTGCTCTTGGCCATTTAAAGCTAAACCTCAACACATATGAAGAACACAACTTATTTAGCAAAAAGTTCCATAACTCATAACTAGCCAAAAATTATTTTATAATATACAGACAATAATATCAACTGGTACAGTGCCAAGTAGAAATCACCAACTTGTCACAAGGGTAACTACTACAACACTGTTTTAGCCGCATGCACTAAATTTAGTAGATAACACCTTACACACAAGGTTGTTTAAGAAATGCCTACCATAATTCATTGCCAAAGACTGCTGTCTCTGTCCTGAGTTTTGACCACTGAAGCTAGTAATACTCCCAGGGATTAAAGAGTGAATAGAACAGCGGTGCTCCGCCACCTATTAGCTGTTGGTCAAGAAGACGATGGCCACGTTATACTCATTAAGGGTAGTTTGGTTTTGTGACCTTTCACCCACTAGGAATTGGATTTTATAAACAAAAACAATGTTTCAGCCAACAGCACAGCACAGGATCAAGCTAATAATAATTCATACACTGTTTAGGATACAATTCGAGTTTCTCATTGTGGCTTATTTGACTGCATTATGAAGCCATACAACTCACCATGATTCTAGACTGATTCTCAAGTCCCAGTAATAAGAGAGTGGGGCAGTATAATTGTCATCAGTGCAATTGAGTTCAGATGATGAGAGAGAATGGGTGCAAGAGTGCGAAAGAGACCAAAAACAAGAATAGAAGCATCTATATCAGTGGAGGAGTGGTAACTTCAACCCTACTGCGGGTAAGTTACATTGCTACTGCACAATAATACGGAAAAACTAAGCATAATCTTAGTGAAAAAGGATTAGAAATATCCAGCTTTCAATTTCACAAAAGTATTAAAATTATTTTCTTGCAGTAACACAAAGTAATACAGCAGTTTGCTCCGACTATAGATTGTAACAACACTGCAGTGTTAGAAATGCTTCCTTTCATGTTTAGAGAGCTGCAGCAGATTCCTCGTTCTATTGAATGAATTATTAGTTTGGTTTGCTGCAACATTAATTAAATCTTTTCGATGTCAGGTGTAAAATAGTGATAATAAAGCTACATTACTATGGTCATATTACCTTTTGCAAACATTCTATCACCTTAGACATATAATCTTCTTGGCATTTATAAGGAATGTAAGGAAAATCTATCGTAATCCCATCAAGCTGTATTTTGGGCATCTTGGTATCTAAAGACAACAAAATAAAAACCAGAAGTAATTAAAATTAAGACGAGAATACATGACTTGAGTGTGATAATATTTATAAATTTTCCAAAGTTTACTAATAGAAAAGCAAAGAAAAACGCTAAAAATGCTGGAAATCAGGAACATAAACAGAAAGTACTGGCAATATTCAGCAAATCTGACAGCATCTGTGAAGAGGGAAGAGAATTATCATTTCAGGTCAATGACCTTTCATTAGAATACAGTTTGTTCAACTCTGCTTTTCTATCCATGAATGCTATCTGACCTGCTGTGTATTTCCAGCATTTCCTGTTTTTAATCCGCAACTTCTTGTTTGATCATTACATTCAAGATTTTTCTGCTTTGTAACCAAAATATCCAGTACCGTCCATTTGCCCTCCTGCCTCACGAATTAAAAGGAAAAAGCTTAAAAAGACTGAAGCCCAATTTTTTAAAAAATGAGCATGTGAGTAAAATGCAAAACTCAATGTTGCTCTTCCTCATTTCTACTGGATTCTAATACAACATGTCCACAGCATCTTCACTTACAACATTTATATATGATTAGATATCCCTTTCAATGAAAGCTTTTGAAGACAATCCAAAGCATGCAACAGTGAAAGATGTGTCAGTCACTAATTTCAAAATATACAACCATCTTGGGAAAACCATTAGCCAGAAACTGAATTGGAACAATCACATAAATACAGCAGCTACAAAAACCGGTCAGAAGCGAGGAACCCTTATGACTAACTTGCCTTCTGTCTTCCTAGCACCTGTCTGCTATTGACAAGGCACAAGTAAGTGTGATAGTATTACTCTCCACTTGACTGATTCAGTCTGGCTGCAACAACATACAAGACACTTTGCACCTTTCCGGATAAAGCACCCTGGCGGACTGGCACCCCATTCAACATTCACTCCCTCCACACTGACAGCAACCATCTAATAATTACATTGCAGCAACTCACTGAGGCTTCTTCAACAGCACATTCTAAACGCACAATCTTTACTACCTTTAAGATCAAGGACAGATGATGATTGGGAATATCATAACCTGCAATTCTCCTCCAAGCCACACAGCATTTTGACTAGGAAATATACCACCATTCATTCACTAACATTGGGTCAAATTCTGGAATTCCCTTCCGAACAGGCTTATCTATAATTAAAAGTCTTCAAAGGTTCAACAAAAGGTGGTGGCGTAGTGGTAATGTCATAAGACAAATAAGCTAGAACTCCAGGTTAATGCACTGAGGAAGCTTGAGTTCAAATCCCACCATGGGTTGTTTTTAATTATACATGGCCTATAGTCCACACAATGGTTATTGATCACTGTAAAGATCTATTTGGTTCATTAATGGCCTTTAGGTAAGAAAATCAGCCTATATGCGACTCCAGAGCATTGTGATTGACTGTTAACTGTCCTCTGGGCAGTTAATGTTGGCCTAGTCAACAAATAAAAAAAAAATGCAGTTCATTACTACCTTCTGAAGTAATAAGGTGAGCGGCACGGTGGCTAGCACTGCTGCCTCACAGCACCAGAGACCCAGGTTCAATGCCCGTCTCAGGCAATTGTCTGCGTGGAGTTTGCACATTCTCCCAGTGTCTGAGAGAGTTTCCTCCGGGTGCTCCGGTTTTCTCCCACAGTCCAAAAATGTGCAGGTAAGGTGAATTGGCCACGCTAAATTGCCCGTAGTAGGTGAAGGCGTAAATGTAGGGGAATGAGTCTGGGTGGGTTGCTCTTCGGAGGGTTGGTATGGACTTGTTGGGCCGAAGGACCTGTTTCCACACTGTAAGTAATCTAATCTAATCTAATGACTCAGCCAGCAATGCCATAGTGCAAGATTAAATTTAAAAATCACCAATGCACTTTATAACACACTGCACCTGAAACTGATATTTAAACTCATGGTGAAACTTACACTCATTGATCAATACATATGTTGGAGACTCCTATAGTTCCACACACTGCAAGATGAACCTTGTTAATAGCACCCTGGTCACTTGCTCACCATACAAATATGATGACAAGATTGCGCATATCAAAACTATTCTGCATAATAATGGCTACCCTGATCATTTGGTCTGTATTGTCCAAAGTCAGTAAAGGGCATAATTCCACTACTTTTAACCCTGAACTTTGTCCAGTCTACTTGAAATTACCCTGGAACAGGAAGGTGCCTCAAAATCTAAGCAAAAGGTGCAGCTAGCTATATCACTCTGCTTCTCTGCAGTAAACACTTGGTGGCATTCTCAATGAACAAGATTCTGCTGTCAGTCAAAAAATGTTTTGCTTACCACACAAATGAATACTGTGATCAGTGCCAATGTGATACCAGATAGATAGGCAGTATGTCCCATTGACTGGTGGACTATACCAAACAACACATCACTTTGGTTGCTTGTAATAGGGAGCATATGTGTGGTGCTGGAAAAGCACAGCCAGTTGTGCAGCATCCGAGGATCAGGAGAGTCAGCGTTTCAAGCATAAGCTCTGTGCTCGAAATGTCAACTCTCCTCCTCCTTGGATGCTACCTGACCAGCTGTACTTTTCCAGCACCACACATTGGCAGCATGCTGATCCTGCTTATCATTACTCATAAACCTCAGAACATAGCTGCCAACATTAGATGTAATCTTGCTGTTAGATAACATTGAGAGGCATAGAGATGTACAGCATGGAAACAGACCTTTCGATCCAACTCATCCATGCCAACCAGATATCCCAACACAATCTAGTCCCACCTGCAAGCATCTGGCCCATATCCCTCTAAACTCTTCCTATTCATATACTCATCCAAATGCCTTTTAAATGTTGCAATTGTACTAGCCTCCACATTCCTCTGGCAGCTCATTCCATACATGTACCACCCTCTGCGTGAAAAAGTTGCCCCTTAGGTCTCTTTTATATCTTTTCCCTCTCACCCTAAACCTATGCCCTCTAGTTCTGGACTCACCCCACCCCAGGGAAAAGACTTTGTCTATTTACCCTTTCCATGCCCCTCATGATTTTATAAGCCTCTATAAGGTCACCTCTCAGCCTCCGACACTCCAGGGAAAACAGCCCTAGCCTATTCAACCTCTCCTTATAACTCAAATCCTCCCAACCATGGCAAAACTCTTGTAAATCTTTTCTGAATCCTTCAAGTTTCACAACATCTTTCCGATAGGTGCAGACCAGAACTGCACAATTCCAACAGTGGCCTAACCAATGTCCTGTACAGCCGCAACATGACCTCCCAACTCTTGTACTCAATACTCTGACCAATAAAGGAAAGCATACCAAACGCCTTCTTCACTATCCTATCTACCTGTGACTCCATTTCCAAGATTATTATATAATTGTGACTGTGCTAACAGATGCACCAGAAAACAACTTAAGGTGATCTATTTGATTTGCAGCTTGGTTCATCTGAACATTCGAGAAGCTACATATTAACACACAAGATCCTGATCAGTGCAGGCAAAAGAAATTTGTCCATATAATCACACCTTTTTATGGAGGACGGGGTCATTGTTGTGGTATTCCCCCCAAGCAATGCCCTGATCCATTGAAGACTACCTGCCTGATCCGAGATTTTTCAGCTGACTAAAGTTGACAGTGCCTGCTGCATCTCCATGCCAACCACAGTTGAACCAATCAGCACCCTCTTCTGTTGCTGTATGAATTGATATTCTATTTCCAAGTTTGGTTTCTTGCCAGTCAGTCCTGATGAGTGCAAGACAAAAAGTTTTGACTTTGCTAAAAAGAGACAATGTATAAGCTCTACAAAATCTCTTCCATTGACTAGGTACACAGATGTTTGGGATTGTCAGTGCAAGATCCTGATATTTGACTGCTGGACAATAGTGATAACATAAAAAGTCTCGGGCTAGAAATTAAAAATCAAGCTTATCAAATAACATTAAATTGATAATGACTAAATTTATCTTAAAATCTCAAATTTTAAAATATTACTTTTTCAAGTCCTGGACATCATCATAATTTGGAGGCCACTACAAGCAGAGGAGAGGGCAAAACAGAAAGTGAGGACGGAATCAGAGCGTAAGTTAACAACATATGATGGTAACTCAGTGAAATTCCAGACAACTAACTTATAATGGTCACACACTAACTTCCCGCATGACAAGTTAACTGCAACATTTGTAAATTTCATGTGCTCATAACAGTGGACAATCAGATCACCAGGAATACCACCTGTGGGAATGTGCAATCCCAAAATCGGCATAAACATGGCAATGAATGACCAGAGGTCATTTTCAGATTAAGCCTGTCCTTCAGTTTCCAGTCTGTACATTGAAACGACATGAACCCTTTCAGCAACACACTAATCGTGAGGTTTCCCGAAGAAAAGCATTACCTCAGTTATGTAAACGCGGGAGAACAAAAATTGGACTGCATTGGATAATTGGTTCAAGTAGTCTTCATTTAAAATAATTCAAAGTTTGCATTAAAAAATATTAAACGAATCCACGATTTGCAACAGGCAATTTAAGTAACCCATAAAAGTGAACTTTGTGATCAGTTAATTTGAAATAAGCAAAGGTAGACTGGAAGCTCAGAGAGGAGTTGTTGCTGGATCTCGGTGATGAGGGATGATTTCCTTGTTGTTAGTTTGAAGCCAGCTTATTGCATTCACCCAGTTACAGGGACCTCCAGATGAGAGCAGCGCCTTGCTGCTGGAAAGACGAGTGACGGGCCCAGGCCAGAGAGCGAGCTGTAGGATCCCCGGTACCGCTTCCCTTGCTGCAGCCGCCTGCCTGAGATCAGCCCGGGTTCGGCTGCTCCTCCTCTAGCGCTCCTGCTCCTGCTCCTGCCCCTATTGCTGCTACTTCACATGTGCAGATCCAGTCACTGTGCTGGGCGCGGGGGAGGGACCAGGCTTCCTGGAACTTGTCCTTTCAGTTCGCTCAGTGTCAACCGAGTTTTCAAACTATCCTTCGGAAGTGGTTGAATGCTCATTAAAAATACCACCACGTCTGAATTATAATGAAATGCTAATAATATCAAAGTGCTGCTGTATTTTTATAAGGCGCCTGACGAAGCGGGCATTTACTTGCAGCAACAACCTTTATTTATATAGCGCCTTTAATGTTATAGTACTCCCGAGGTTTGTTACACTTGCTTTGTTCCTTCACAGTATGTGGCCAAGTCAGCATTTATTGCCTTTGCCTAATTGCAAACAGTCACACAACACCTGGTAAGGTCCTTCACCTGACGAAGGAGCAGTGATTAGAAAGCTTGTGATTTTAAATTAATCTGTTGGATAAAAAGTGGTGGCATGTGACTTCTGACTTTGTCCACCCCAATCTGGGGGCAGCACGGAGCCTCAAGTGGTTAGCACTGCGGCCTCACAGCACTAGGGTCACAGGTTTGATTCCAGCCTCAGGTGACTGGCTGTGTGGAGTTTGCACATTCTCCCCGTATCTGCGTGGGTTTGCTCTGGTTTCCTCCTACAGTCCAAAGATGTGCAGATGAGATGAATTGGCCATGCTAAAATTGCCCACAGGTGCATTAGTCAGAGGGAAATGGGTCTGAGTGGGTTACTTTTCAGAAGGGCCTGTTTCCACACTGTAGGGAATCTAATCTAATCCAATACTGGCATTTCACATCATGGCTTCTGTAATTAAGAGGGCAGTTAAAAGTCAACCACACTGTTATGGGTTTGTAAGTGAGAACACCACCAACAATTTTCCCTCCAAGCCATTCTCCATCCTGACTTTGAAATATATTGCCATTCCTTCATTGTCACTGGAACAAAATCTTGGAATTCCCTCTCTGCTTGCATTGTGGGTCAACAGATGGGCTGCATCGGTTTAAGAAAGCAGCTCACCACCACCTTCTCAAGGGCAACTAGGGATGGACAACAAATAGTGGCCAGCCAGCAACACATTTTAAAATGTATATGTAGGCCAAATCAGGTAAAAATGGAAAATTTTGTTCACTAAAGGTCATTGGTGAACTAGACGAGTTTTTACCGACAATCACCAGGAGTTACATGGCCACCAGCAGATTAGTGATTTATTCCAGATTATTTTACTCCACTCCAAATATAAAAGGAACAGAAATAATGTAAAATGCAGACATGAATGTTCTACAGTGATGGAGTAAAATCACTTTCCTTTAAATAAATTGTTGTATTGTACAAAAGGGCAGAAAATCAGAAAAGAAGCCTTGTACTGTTAAGAAATCAGCAGCTGAATGAAAATACATTTCAACCCTCTTTTGGCAGTTTGTTCATGAAAAAGTGATTGCTATTGACACAATGGGAAAGGCATCATTAAACTCTATGAAATATCTATGGATGGCAAATTATTTTCCAGTAAGTGATTGGGATGGCACCATCACATCTAAACTCAGGCAATGCCTAGGGGGGGATCATCTTGCAGCAAATGGTATACATCTGTGTCTTCTCCATTTCTTGCTCAGCCTCAGCCTAATTCTGAAGGCCTATTCCCCAAATGAAGCCAAGATACTTTGTATGCTTTGTGCTTACAAATCTGATCTTTATTTGTGTCTTCAGTGTCAGCTTCCCTCCTTCAATGCCATCTGCAAAATCATGAAGGGTATAGAGATGATAGAGATAAGCTTTTTCCCAGGGTGAGGGATTCAATAACGAGAGGTGACACATTCAAGGTGAGATGAGAAAAGTTTAAGCGGGATCCATGCGAAAAGTACACAGAAGGTGATAGGCATCTGGAATGCGTTACCAGCAGAGGTAGTAGTGGCAGGCATGGTAGATTTATTTAAGGTGCATCTGGACAGATGCATGAGTAAGTGGGATATGAATGTTAGGGAATTGGGCGATAGGTTTAGACAGTGGATTTGGATCGGCACAGGCTTGGAGGGCTGAAGGGCCTGTACCTGGGCTGTAAATTTTCTTTGTTCTTTTCTTTGTTCTAATTCATCTTTCACACCCATTGGCAGACGCATTTTCCCATCCTAATGTTATTAAATGGTTTGACTTTAACTACTTTTGAAGTAAAGATGTAAAGTCTGTAAACAATAAGCAATTTGCAGGCATCTCTGAATAATCAGTTCAAACACCATAGCCATTGTGTTGGTGAATCTCTGGTTCTGGCTTTGGGACAGAGCCTACCATTTCACCATGAACAGCAAATTATATAAAAAGGGGTAACTAAATAGCCTATGATGTCTCAAATTGACACAAGCGGGCAAATATCTAGATTAAAGAGACAGAAAATCACCTAAAGATGCAACCCAACCATAACTAAATCAGGTGTTGAAAAGAGACCAAGGCTTACAATGATAAGTTAGAGTTGAACTGAAAGGAGAAGAGGCATTTATCAGGGCTCTCTTTCTGTTGCTGTGCTTAATGGTTTTACCGTTATATTTCAGTGCCTCGAGCCACTTGCTACTAAATACACCAAGGATCTAGCAGGTGGAAATAAGATGGAGAAAGGAAGGCTGACAATGTTTTTATTTGTCATGTGTGAAATAAATGGCCAGCAATAGTTACAGAGAAGATAGGCAAAGGAAAATTTAGTTTGCTTGGCCTCACTGATACATTTTCCCACCATTCCCAATACCCTATCTGATTTCATTTGGGGATTGTAACAGGAAAATTAGGCATACCATTTGCTGAGCCGGACTTCTCTTTTCAGTAGTCTACTGTACCACATTTAATTTTTAAGATTCTCATAAAAAATCTAAAAATCCATTAAATGCAGAAGAACTTAAGATGGAATCAGGACTATTAATGCTAGAAAATGTGAGGAATATGATTTACGATAACTAACGGTTGGATTAGCAATTAAAAAGAATTAATAAACATAATTTGTTTATTTTTTAGAATTATGTAATTCAACTCTGGTTAACACTACAATTAAAATGAATGAGTATCTGTACAGATTTGGGTACACTGGAGCTGGAGAGCATGCCACCATAATAAAACATTTCACAAGTATCTGCACTCCCATTAGCTGTAGTATAGTTGATATGAAATAGGTTGTTAACTTCCAATATATGTATCATAGTCGTTGGTTTACAGAAAGATGAGGAAATAATATACTGTATTAAGTATTTTCTAAATGACAGGAAATTAACTACAATAATGAATCTACACCCACAAGCACATGGAACTTGCATAAATTAGGATAAACTTTTCTCATGCATTTGTCCTGATACCTCATAGAGTTGTAGAGATGTACAGCATGGAAACAGACCCTTCAGTCCAACCCGTCCATGCCAACCAGATATCCCAACCCAATCTAGTCCCACCTGCTAGCACCCGGCCCATATCCCTCCAAACCCTTCCTATTCATATACCCATCCAAATGCCTCTTAAATGTTGCAATTGTACCAGCCTCCACCACTTCCTCTGCAGCTCATTCCGTATACGTACCACCCTCAGTGTGAAAAAGTTGCCCCGTAGGTCTCTTCTTTATCTTTCCTCTCTCATCCTAAACCTATGCCCTCTAGTTCTGACTCCACGACCCCAGAGAAAAGACTTTGCCTATTTACCTAGTTCAGATTGGAAGTTCAACCTGTGAAGCAACTTGCCCATTCTAGACGCAGAAGCTGCCTGAACATCTGAGTGTCTCTAGCGTTTTTTGATTCTGTTTCCTATTTCATTTAAGCATTTCTAAATGTATTTTTGCAGGTGAATGTGCTTAATGGTTAAACTAATAATAGTTTTTTCATCAGCTATATATCTTAATGCCCCTGCAAATGTTGTCAAGTTTCATGCATTGCATACATTTCATTAGTTTCTGTTGTGTATTGCTGAATATTGACAGATTATGTCATAGTTATTCATCATGCAACAGGACAGTTTGCAAAAATACCAATTTAAGGAAAAACCAACATTTATACAGCATGAGAGGAAAGTGCTGATTGGTTGGTAAGTCGACTCTGATTGGTAAGGGCTTTGGAATGGAGAATGCACCACTTGACTTCCAGGCCTCTTCTCAATTTTATACCACACAGGCAGACTCTAATTGGTCAAGATATTGTCCTGAGAAATGAACCAGCAAATGGCTGTCACTTATTTTGTTGACTTGAAATGGGTACAGTGTATGAACATATTCTTTCTGTCTGCAAAGAACAGGGTATTGTATGTTCATACATGAAGCTTCCAGTAACACACATGCACTACAGTGCAAGCCTGGCAGTCAATTCTAAGTTGGTTGTTAGTTAATACTTCACATAAACAAGGCTATTTAGCAAACATTACCAAATTGCAGTGTGATCCAATGATCTACTGTATTGTGAGTTTTGCAAACGTGGGCTGGTTGGGTGTAATCATTATCTGAGCTGAAACTTTATTGCTGGAACAGCACAGCAGGTCAGGCAGCATCTAGGGAACAGAAGATTCGACGTTTCGGGCACATGCCCTACTTCAGGAATGAGCAGAGAGTGTTCAGCAGGAGAAGATAAAAGGTAGGGAGGAGGGACTTGGAGGAGGGGCGTTGGAAATGTGATAGGTGGAAAGAGGTCAAGGTGAAGGTGATAGGTCGGAGTAGGGTGGAGGCGGAGAGGTCAAGAAGAAGACTGCAGGTCAGGAAGGCGGTGTCGGGCTGGAGGGATTCGGCTGAGACAAGGTGGGGGGAGGGGGGATGAAGAAACTGGTGAAGTCCAAGTTCATCCCCTCCAACCACAGCCTAGATGCTGCCTGACCTGCTGTGCTGTTCCAGCAATAAAGTTTCAGCTTTGATCTCCAGCGTCTGCAGACCTCACTTTCTCCTGTAATCATTATCTTCCTTGTAATGAACAGCTGGAGGAACACACTGTCTGATACAATCTGCCTGTCTTTGGGATGTACGATGTATGCACATGGCATCACACTAATAATGAAATTCATATACTACATTACATATTTGTGTCATAGGCAGAACATCCTTTTGTCTTAGTGACAGCATTCTGTTTGGAGCAAACACCTTCCATAAAGCAACAGTGACAAACAGCAAATTTCACCTATTGCTTAAACTTCTAAGAAATCTTGCCTTTCCGGTGTCATCTGAAGTAAACTGGGCACTTTTCACAATCAAAAGCAATAGCCTTAGGTATACAGAGAGAAATTATCTAATAATGACAACTATTATTACAAAGGATTGCTTTGACGTGCTCTACTTCAACCTAAAGCATACATGGTGAACAAATGGCTTGGATCCAATTGATGAAGTGCCAATAAGACCAGTCTTACAGTACATGGAATTAGAAGAATCTCAATGTGTATTCTGGCCTAAGAAGATAGCAATGGAGAACTCTGGCTAATTTATCAGTTAGAACATCAAGGAAATGAGGTTATTTGACTGTTCTGTTTCGAACAATAATTTAAACATAGGATGGAGCCCATTAAGACATTTTAGAGAATTCTTAGATGCAGCTTCTGATTCAAGTGGAGCAAAACATTCACATATCAGAAATATGCAAAGCATAGGAGGTGAGGTAACATTCCAGCATTGAGTCACAGAGCTCTGTAGCACAGGAAAGGGCACTTTGGCCCATCAAGTCTACACAAATCAAAAACAAGCACCAACAATTCTAATTGTATTTTCCAGCACTTGGCCCATAGCCTTGTGTGCCTTTGCATTGCAACTGTACATCTAAATATTTCTTAACTGTTATGAAGGGTTCTGCTTCTACCATCCTTACAGTGAATGAGCTCCAGATTCCTACCACCTTCTGGATACAGACAACGTTCCTCACATCCCCTCTAAACTTCTGCCTCTGACCTTAAATCTTTGCCCCCAGTCTACCCTATCTATGCCCCTCATAATTTTATACATCTCAATCCTGTCTCCCCTCAGTGTCCTCTGCTCCAAGGGAAACAACTGCAGTCTATCTAATGTGATAACTAAAACTGTCCAGTCCAGGCAAGTTCCAAGTGAATCTCACTTCTCCACTACAATCACCTCCCTCCTATAATATAAGCAATGAACATAGAACTGTACAGCACAGTACAGGCCCCTCAACTCTCAATGCTGTGCCAGCCTTTTATCCTACTCTAAGATCAAAATAATCTTCATACCCTTCATTGTACTTTCTTCCATGTGCTTATCCAAGAGTCGCTTAAATGTCCCAAATGTATTTGATTCTACTACCACTGGTGGCAGTGCAATCCATGCACCCACCACTCTATGTGTAAAGAACTGACCTCTGACATCTGCCCTAAACCTTGCTCCAATACCCTTAAAATTATGTCCTCTCATGATAGACATTTCCGTCATGGGAAAAAAGTCTCTGGCCTCCCACTCTATCTACACCTCCCAACATCTTGTACACCTCTGTCAAGTCACCTCTCATCCTTCTTCGCCCCAATGAGAAAAGCCTTAGCTCCCACAACCTTTCTTCATAAGACATACTCCCTAGTCCAGGCAGCATCCTGGTAAATCTCCTCTGCACCCTTTCTAAAGCTTACACATCTTTCCTATAGTGAAGCGAACCAGAACTGAACACAATATTCCAAGTGTGGTCTAACCAGGGCTGTATAGAGCTGCAGCATAACCATGTGGCTCGTAAACTCAATCCCCCTGCTAATGAAAGCCAACACACCATACGCCTTCTTAACAACCCTAACAACTTGGATGGCAACTTTGAGGGATCTATAGACATGGACCCAAGATCCCTCTGTTCCTCCACACTGCCAAAAATCCCGCATTTAACCGTGTATTCTGCATTCAAATTCGATCTTCCAAAGTGAATGGTTTCACACTTTTCCAGGTTGAACTCCATCTGCCACTTACCAGCCCAGTTCTGCATCCTATCAATGTCTTGTTGCAACCTACAACAGCCCTCCACACTATCTACCAACCTCCATGTCATCGGCAAACATACTAACCCACCCTTCCACTTCCTCAGCCAAGTCATTGATAAAAATCACAAAGACTAGAGGTCCAAGAACCAATCCCTATATAACTACACCAAGCTTCAGGTTGCATATTTTCCATTTACTACCACCCTCTGTCTTCTATCGGTCAGTCAATTCTGTAGCCAGATTGCCAGGTTTCCCTGTATCCCATGCCTCTTTACTTTCCGAATGAGTCTACCATGGTGAACCTTATCAAATGCCTTCCTAAAATATACGTACACCACATCCACTGATCTATCTTCATCAACATGTTTTGTCACATCCTCAGAGAATTCAATAAAGTTTGTGAGGCATGACCTGCACCTTACAAAGCCATGCTGACTATCTCTAATCAAACTATGGTTTTCCAAGTAATCATAAATTCTCTCAGAATCCTCTCCAATACCTTGCACACCACAGATGTAATGCTGACTTATCTGTAATTCCCAGGGTTATCCCTATTCCCTTTCTAGAACAGGAGAATAACATTTGACACTCTCCAATCATCTGGTACTACTCCAGTCGACAGTGAGGATGCAAAGATAATCGCCAAAGGTGCAGAAATCTCTTTTCTCACATCCTGTAGTGACCTAGGGTATAGCCCTAGGGGACTTATCTAGTTTTATGTTTTTTTTAAGCACATCCTCCTTCCTAACATCAACCTGCTCTAGCATATCAGTTCATTTCACGCTGTCCTCAGAAACATCAAGGTCCCTCTCAGTTGTGAATACTGAAGCAAAGTATTCATTAAGGACCTCCCATTCCTCCTCCAACTGCAGGCGCAAGTTCCCTCCACTATCCCTGATTGACCCTACCCTCACTCTGGCCAGCTTCTTATTCCTCACATAAGCGTAGTTAGGATTTTCCTTAGTTCTACTCGCTAAAGCGTTTTCATACTCCCTTCTAGCTCTCCTAAGTCCATTCTTCAGTTCCTTCCTGGTTACCTTGTAACCCTCCAAAGCCTTTCTGATCCTTGCCTTCTCACCCGTAAGTAAGCTTCCTTCTTCCTCTTGACAAGATATTTCACATCCCTTGTCACCCAAGGTTCTTTCAACCTATCATCTCTTCCTTGCCTCAGTGAAACAAACCTGTCCAGCATTATCAGCAAGTGCTCCCTAAACAATCTCAGTTGTGTATTTCCCTGAGAACATATATTCCCAATTTCGGCACCCCAGTTCCGACCTAATAGCATTGTGACTCCCCCTACCCTAATTAAATACATTCCCATACCATCTGCTCCTATTCCTCTCCGTGACTATAGTAAAGGGCAGGGAGTTGTGATCACTATCACCGAAATGCTCTCCCACCATGAGATCTGACACCTGGCATGGTTTGTTGCCAAGCATCAAATCCAATATGGCCTTTACTCTAGTCAGCTTATCAACATATCGAGTCAGGAACCCTTCCTGTAAACACCTGACAAAAAACTGCTCCATCTAAACTATTTGAACTAAGGAGGTTCCAAACAATATTAGGGAAGTTAAAATCACCCATGAGAACAACCCTGTTACTTCTGCACCTTTCCCAAATGTGCCTCCCAATCTGCTCCTCCATGTCTCTGTTGCTATTGGGAGTCCGTAGAAAACTCCCAATAAAGTGACTGCTCCCTTTCTGACACCCACCCATACTGACTCTGTAGATAAACTCTCCTTGCTGATCTCCCTTTCTGCAGCTGTGATACTATCCCTGATTAGCAATGCTACTCCTCCACCTCTTTTACACACACACACACTTCTTTTTGAAGCATCTAAACCCTGGAATACCCAAGTCTCATTAATGGCTACAAACATCATACTGATGGCACCTTTGCCCTATCAAGTGCCTATCCCTCTTCGCAGACTCTCTGTTCACCGCTTACTCGATCATCTGATCCATAACTCAGGTTCACACCTCCCTGCCAATCCAGTTTAAACCTTCTGATGAGCTGTAGCAAACCTCCCGCCAATATGGATTCCAGAATTGCACACAAATAGTCTAGCTGTGGCCTGACCAATAATTTATACAATTTCAGCAATAACCTTCCTGTTCTTAAACCCTGTGCCTTGGCTAATAAAGGCAAGTATCCCATATGCCTCCTTAGCCACTTTATCCATCTGTCCTTAATGGACCATGGGATGAGCACACCAAGAGTGATCCTCGATGCTTCCCAGGGTCCTACCATTCATCAAGTATTGTATTCCCTTGCCTTGTTTATTTTGCGCAATGCACCTCAGACTTATCTGGATTGAATTCCATTTGCCAATGATAAATAGCCTGTCTATCCTCCTGTAATCTAAGACTATATTCCTCAATATTTACCATCCACCCATTTTTGTATTATCCATGAACTTACTGACAAACCCTCCTATGTTTAAGTCTAAGTCATTTCTGTATACCGTAAGCAGGGTGTAGCCGAACACTGATCCCCACAGGATACAAAGTAATCAAGCTTCCAGCGACAGTGCTTTGGTCCATGTGATATGAGGGTTGTCCTAAGATGAGAAGCTAAGTAAATTGGGTCTATTTTATCTGGTGTTGGGAACAATGGGTGATCTCATTGAAATATTCAAGATTATGAAGGGGCTTGGTCAGCTAGATACTGAGATGCTGTTCCCCCAGCTGGGGCATTTAGAACAAGAAAGTAATCATTTAGGACAGAGATGAGGAAAAAATTCTTCATTCAGTGGTATCAAACACTTAACATTCTCAGCCCCAGGTGGTTCTGCTTGTTCCAATATTGAATATATTTAAGGTTGAGTTAGAGAGGCTTATGGGGCAAAATTCTTGCTCCATACTTGAGGAAGGATGTGAAGGTATTTGACCATAAGAAGACCATAAGACACACGACCAGAATTAGCCCATTTGGCCCATTCAGTCTGTTCTACCATTCAATCATGGCTGATGTGTTTCTCCAGCCATTCTGCAGCCTTATCCCCTTAACTTTTGATCCCCTTCCTAACCAAGAACCTATCTATCTCTGTCTCAAATTGGAGACAGTGAAGAAACGATTCACACAAATCTTTTCCAAGAATGAGGAACTTTAGTTATATGATTACAGAAGGAGAAATCTTTACATGCAGTGAGTATTTTGGATTTTGAATAAATCAGCTCAGCATTCAATTGAGGCCTTCACAAAATAATTGGATAATTATCTGAAGAGAAAGAATGGTAACAGTAAGTGGAAAAGGAGTATGAGTGGGGTTACATGAGACGCAGCACAGATATGACATGCCAAATGACCTCCTCGTAACCATCATAAGATTGTACAATTTTGTTAACCCATATCAAGATTGATGTTGTTGCAATATCACACAACCATAAAGGCCAGAAGGAGGAACTTCACACCTCCAGGTAGCAATTTGTTTTCCTTGAGAAAGCCCAACAGCTGAATAGCTAGCAAGCATTTATTATAAAAATTTATACTTGCTGCATAGGTTAAAAACTGAGGGACAATTGGCATCCATGGAACTGCATCTCTACATGAAGTCAAAAAGCTTCCAGAGTAGAATGAAGAAAACTGCCAAAGGTGCATTTTGTTAGGCGTATTCTGTGCTGCTGGCACCCAGACAGGGCTGTCTTAGGTTTTCTGCTATCCAATCATAATAGGTTGATGCACTCCTTGCAGGACTCTCATCTTGTATAGGAATAAGTTGCTGCAGGGTCATAGTGTGATATGTGAACAATCTGTTGTTCACTTAAAATTCGGGAAGCTTTATTGCACTAAGATGAAGCAGAGGACTGCTAATAATCAGGGTCAAGCATACTAACATGTCACGCAAAGTGAATGATAAACTCCAGTAGTAAAATAGAAGTCAAGCAAACAAACAACAAATACCTAATCCAAAAACGCAAGTAACGAAACGCTGAAAAGGCACCAACAACAGCAATTCATGAGGGACAGCTTCTTTTTAAATTCATTCTTGAGGGTGTCTCTGGCTAAGTCAGAATTTATTGCCCATACCCAGAGGGCAGTTAAGAATCACCCACATTGCTATGGGTGTGGGAGTCACATGTTAGCTATACCCGTTAAGGATGGCAGTTTCCTTCTGCAAAGGACATTAATGAACCAGATTTTTTTTTCCTGACAATTGACGAAGGATTCATGGTCATCATTAGACTCTTAATTCAAGATGTTTAAAGATCAAATTCCACATCTGTCACGGTAAGATTTGAACCCAGGTACCCAGGACATTAGCTGTGGCTCTGGATTAACAGTCCAGCACTAATACCAATGGACCACCACCTCCCCAAAATGGGGTTCTTACAGCAGCCTGAACAACGTGGGCTATGACATAATTTGTGGCAGTCTTACTTGAGAAGTCTGTGGAGGCGGATCCCAAACTGGAGCAACTCATTGCCTCTTTTATGCATCTGCCGAGCATCAAGGTGAGTTTCTTGCTGGGTAATGCTAAATTGCCAATTAAATAATATATCTTATTAATGACTTTATTAATGTGCAGCTTCCTTTCTTACCAAACTCTCCAAACAAACAGAATGCTGAGAATCCTTGATATGGAAGTCAGAGCAGGAGCTTGCTACAAAAGATCTCTATGTTGGACACTGGGCACAAACATCTTAAGCACACTGCATGAGTTCTGATCAGATGCACCCCATATCCATGGACACTGGAATCTTACAAGTACCAACCTCTAAAAACCCTTAAGACACCTTCACTTACAATCCCTTCTGCACTTTAATGCTGCAACTTGAGCTGGATCAGAAACTATTATTGTAATGCCACAGCGATGACACTGTGCACTCAGGAAGATACATTCAGCCTTTGGATCATAGATTGAATCTCCAGTCTGTTTACTTGCCATTATAGCACCCATTCTGAGGCTCAGTGCAGCCTTGCCTTACATTGCTTTTTTGTGTTTTGTCTTCTCAGCAAGGGATTCCAGGGTCACACTACTGCTGTACTGCCATGTCATTTAGCACAGATACAAAGTTAGGAAACTTGTTATTGTTGTCAGTAGTCCTCAGTCAAAACAAGGGAGTGTGCCTTTGGTCAGTGGTACCAATGCAGTAAGTCAAGGGCAGCTTCTGATACCCATCCAGGATCTTGGACACGGTCAGTCTGTTGCTTAGAGCAGTCAGAGTCAGGACCCTCACCACTTCAGGGGAGTGAAGAATAATGAGGAGGCAATGGCCTAGTGGTATTATCATTGGACTGTTAATCCAGACGCTCAGGTAATGTTCTGGGAGCCTACTTTTGAATCCTGCTATGGCAATGATGGGAAAAAACCTATCTGATTCACTCATGTCCTTTAGGTAGGCCAGGCCTGGCCTACAGTGATTCCAAATCATAACAATGTGCTTGACTCTTAAATGCCCTTTGACTAGTTAGGGATGGACAACAAATGCTTGCCTAGCCAGTGACAACCTCACCTCTGAATTAATACCGAAACTGACAGCCACCCATGTTATCTCTTTCAATTGTGGGCTGCTTTCCTCCTGGAATGAGACTAGGGCTAGTATTAGTGTAGTTGAAAATGAATGATATAGCTGTGACTCCTGCAGACGAGGAAGTGAGCGAGTGATTGATAAGGCACTACAAAGGGTAGCTTTGTTGGGGTTGAGGTGGGTGGGAGTGAGTGAGGGAAAATGTTGCAGGCAATAGTGAGATCAATAGAGTATAAGCCTTGGTGTGAGGTGACCACAGTGACAGAGCTAGAGTAATCATGATGAATTAGAGAAAAGATGGTGGAATGGAGATGGTCACTAGAGATGGTCCTGTATTTCTACCTACATCCAAATGGCTGAAGCTACACTGACTCAGTTGATAACCTTGGACCAGTTTGGCATGCTCTTGTGACATGGACTCCTCTGCTGGTCCTGGGGGAAGGGACATCTTGCCTCTTGCCTAGTCAATACACCCTGTCCAACAGGATATGCAGGTCCCTGCCTGCAAAGTGGGAAGCTAAATTTCCCTTGTCTGCCATGTTCAAAAGGCAAATCTCAGGAATCACACAGGGCAGCTCCTGACTCAAGAGGGCGCACAACACCCTTGTAAAATAGGCACCAATGCCAGGGATGCTGATCAATTCCAGGGTATCCTGGCCATGGTGAGTTGCTCCAGGAGTGGTATGCGCCAATTTAGGGCTAGAATTGGATGAGAGGGATGCCATCAGAATGTGGTAGGTAATCAATGAGGCAACTTTGGTAACATGCAGTGAGTGTTCTCGCCAGGCTTCATGGTAAAAAACCCTTTGAAAAAACTCAATGAAAGTGACAACCAAAAAAAATCTAAAAATTATTCCAATGCAACAATTTAAGTTTCCTCCAGTCAAAACACATAATTGAATAAAATCCATAAACATTGGGGTGGATTAAGTGCACACAATGAACAATAACAACATATTAAGCACAGTGGGGAAGAGACTCCACCAGTTGAAACGAAATTAGTCATGATTTGGAGATGCCGGTGTTGGACTGGGGTGGACAAAGTTAGAAATCTCACAACACCAGGTTATGGTCCAACAGGTTTATTTGGATGCACTAGCTTTCAGGACACTGCCTTTCATCAGGTGGTTGTGGAACATGACTATACAACACAGAATTTATAGCAAAAGGGTTACAATGTTATGGAGTTGTAATGATATATTAAGCAACTTTAGCTAATAGTGCTTAAACAAATTTAGATTAAGTCTTTCATCTTTCAGAATGGGATATGCTGGTTTAGGTTCTTTAATATGGAAATCTCAGAATTGCAATCTCAAAGTGGCATCAGATTATCTAATAATAGGTGTCATCTCAGCTCAGACAATACATTAATTGTATGAAGGAAGTCTGTACCAATGTTGAGACAGATCTATTTCTAAAGTGGGGCCCACAGAATCTTACATGGATTTATGCAGTTTTTGAGCAAAACAAAATGTAATTCTGCAAATACAAATTCACTCCATAAACTTATATGTGCGTGTGCGCGGATGTGAGTATGAGTGCATGTAAAAGAGCATGTGTATGTATGTGTGTAGCCTTGATCAATTATGTGTACGAGTGTGATGAGGTATAAGCCTGTGAGAGGGTGTGTGTGTGTGTGTGTGTATGTGAGAGAGAGAGAGTGTGTATAGTGCAGTGGGGTCATCTGTAGTGTGAAAAGAACCCAAGGTCCCGGTTGAGGCCTTCCTCATGGGAATTCAACTTGGCTATCAGCCTCTGTCACTTTGTGTTGCTGATTATCCCAAAATCAGCCTTGGAAGATGGTCACCCAGAGGCCCGAGGCCAAATGTCCCAGACTGCTGAAGTATTCTCCAACTGGGAGGGAGCAGTCCTATCTGGTGCTTGTTGCGCAGTGTCCATTCATCCATCAGCATAGCATCTGTTCAGTCTCGCAGATGTACCAAGCCTCAGGGCACTCCTGCCTGCAGCCTATGAGATAGACAATGTTGGCCGGGTCTCATGAGTATCTGTCACATATATAATGGAAGGTGTCCGCACGTGTAATTGTGGTATCCATGTCGACACTCTGACATTTCTTGCAGTGGTTGCCGTGACAGGGTTGTAAGGTGTCAGTTTTCGATGTTGCCCTGAAGGTTGGGCAGCTTGCTGCGAACAATGGTCTGTTTAAGATTTGGCAGTTGTTTAAAGGCAAGAAGTGGAGGCATAGGGAAGGTCTTGGCAAGGTGCTTATCCTCATTGACTTGGCCAATGTCATCTATCTCATACACTACAGGCAGGGATGTCCTGAGACTTGGTACATTGGCAAGACTGAACAGATGCCACAACAACGGATGAGTGGACACTGCGCAATGATCACCAGTAAGGACTGTTCCCTCCCCAGTCAGAGAACACTTTAGCAGTTTGGAGCATTCGGCCTTGGACCTCCGGGTGACCATCCTCCAAGGCGGATTTTGGTATAAGCAGCAACGCAAAATGGCCGAGCAGAGGCTAATCGCCAAGTTGAATACTCATGGGGAAGGCGTCAATTGGGACCCTGGGTTCAAGTACAGGTGACCCCACTGCACTAAATACTCGCGTGCGCTCATATATACACACACACACCTACATATTCACACACCCAAGCAGACCCTCTCTCATACACAAGCTCTCTCTCATAAGCACACACATGCTCCCCCCGCACTCTCTCCTACGCACGTACCCTCTCTTAGGCTTATACCGCATCACACCCATACACATAATTGATCAAGTTTACACAGACACATACCATACATTTTTTCACATGCACTCACACCAACAAGCACACACACACACCCACTCTGTCTCTCCTGCATGCGCACACATATAAGTTTATGGGGTGAATTAGTATTTGCAGAATTACATTTTGTTTTGCTTAAAAACTGCTTAAATCCATGTAAGGTTCTATGGGCCCCACTTTAGACATAGAATTGACTCAACATTGGTATAGGCTTTACCTTCACACATTTAATGCATTGTCTGAGCTGAGATGACACCTATTGTTAAATAAGCTAATGCCATTAACAACACCATAAAAATGGAAGTTTTCTTTGTTTAATATCCTGAGAAGCTGTAGATATGTAATTCTGAGATTTCCATATTAAAGAACCGAAACCAGCATATCCCATTCTGAAAGATGAAAGACTTAATCTAAATTTGTTGCAGCACTATAACCTGAAGTTGTGTGATTTTTAAACAAAGTTGTTTAATATATCATTACAACTCCACGGCACTGTAACCCTTTTGCTATAAATTCTGTGTCGTATAGTCATGTTCTACACCCACCTGATGAAGGGCAGCATCTTGAAAGCTGGTGCTTCAAAATAAACCTGTTGGACTATAACCTGGTGTTGTGTGATTTTTAACTTTAACTAAATTAGGGAAGCTTGAACTATTGGGAGAGCTCCATTGTTCTAAGTCAGTGAAGCAGCATCAAGTTATTCAGAGTTGAGTAAATTATTTGGATATCTACAGCTTCTCAGGATATTAAACAAAGAAAACTTCCATTTTTATGGTGTTGTTAATGTTCAAAAATATCTCGATGTCCTTCACAGATGTGTTATCAGAGAAAAATGTGGAAGCAAAATTACAGTCAAAGTACCAGAAAAAATATCTAGCTCTGGGAAAATTACCATTTTGGTTGACAAAATAGAGGCAGTAATATGAGAAAGAGATACAGCAAATGAAAAGTGAGTTTAGAAAAATGACTGAAAGGTAGCCAATAAATGGAGAGCTAAACAGCAGAGACATGGAAGTAACAAGACAAATGTCACGCATGGAGAAAGCTGACAGAAGCAAATGTAAATTGGAGGTGGAGTTATACTTAAAATGGGTGGTTTACAAAGGGAAAGATCAACCTTAATAGATTACCTAAATGATGTGAGCCTACCTATTAATTACCAAACTTTAACAAAGAAAATGTAGGATGCTGTAGCTGCAAAAAAGCTGAAACAAAAGAGAAAATACTTGATTGCTTCGACGTGCCAGAAGCCATCTGTGGAAATAAAACATTCACATTTTCAGTCAACAGGACAGGACGAAAGAAAATCCCGTTTAGTGCAGGACATCTTCCTGGAAGAGAGGTGGCTGTATGTTTTGCAATAATGCTAATCTTAAAATACTGCTGATTAAAACACATTTCAATGAAAAGTTATAGATCCATAATAATAACCTTTTGCTTCTCTCTCCAAAACTTACACTTGTTGTTTCCATTTTTATTAAAGAAAGAGGTGTGGACTTTGAAAGGAAGGAACAGGAATTTATCACAATATATGCAAGTGAAGCAATCATTGAGTGCAAATAATTAGTATTCGACATGAGAAGAAAGTTATCAGTGTTGCCTTGGGTTTCGAGAATGAACCATTGGTGGAATAAAGATAAAGACAATCAAAGGACCGGGTCAGCATGTTTGGAGAACAGTGTTAAGGGAAGCCAAGGAAATGGGAACAATGGATAGATTCAAGGCAGTGAAATCTTAAATAAAAGGGCTCCTACAGAAACGAATTCCAGTCTCAATTGCATTCTTGCCTCAAGAAGGACTCTGAAGAACTTTTAGCTGGAGTAAATTTCACTGCGACATTTTCAGGTCAGATATGTTTGGGCAATGCATGTACTCTCTTGTTATGTCTCTAGACAAGAAAAGGAAGGTTGTGGATAGTCCACTCAAACCCATGCAGAATAATCAGTGACACCACAAAAATGAATAGAATCTGGTGCTAAATTATTCTGAGCTACTTTCTCATCCCTGGACTAGGTATAAGCCCAAGTAGCAGCCTGCCCATTACAAAACTTTGGGCCTTAAATTAATCGTAGTCACAGTCCTATATCAGTGCTCAACCACAAAAATAATTTGGGCCTCATTGAATAATTATTGGGGTGTCCTATGTCCAGCCACCTAATATAAATTTCAACTTAAAAAGTGCATGATTCTTTGAAAAAAATCCTTTCATACAAAAGGCCTTTAACATGGTAAAAGATATGTTAGAGAAGATTGAATATTCCAGTATAATAACTTTTATTATCAACTCATAACTATGAGCCTGTTACTTATTTCAGTAAAGTAATTATGCATAACAGGTTATGTGAAAGTGGATTTTATTCTTCATTTGGGAACATCATTTGAGTCTGACAGATCTCATGACATTTGTTTGTTTATCTGTTGTGCCTTTAGTTATACTAAGCATGACATTGTTTCTCCTTGAATCTGAGAGGAGAATAAAGAATTACTAATTATATTTCTTCAGCTCATTGTTAGAAAGCATTGAATTCTTGTAAGAAAATGTGAAAAATGCCCTTCTGCAGTGATTTTTTTTATAAAGTGTTGGCAATTTTCATACAAACATGGCAATGTGCAATGTCAAGGTCAAATGTTTTTGGAAATCCTTTAATACAGAAAATCAGCTTGATGATAAAGTGTATAAATGTATATGCAGATAATTTATGTATGTTTAGCATACCACAAATGTTATGCAGTGTACAGTATTGCAAAGGTTAAAGAATTATATTATCCATCATAAATACTTTAACAACAATGATTCTGGGCTAGCAAATAGCACTTGAGTAATTTTACTATGAGTATTTATGCATAACATAAGATTTAATTTAGTAGTCAACTATTTTCATTTTGATCACTCAAAGCAAATATTGTGTGAATTGAAAATATTTCAAATGGAGAATCCAATGTCTTAAAATAATTTTTAACATCAAACAGGCTAAAAAAGCTTTTCCTTGGAATGTACAATTGATAGGGGAGTTTTGAGATATACTATCTAATTCAAACATTTTAAACATGCATTTTAAGGTTTTGGGTTTTTGGATTATTTAGCAAATTAATATTCATTGTGCAGAGAAAGAGGCAGTGCAGCAGTGACATCAAAAGATGATCAGAGCCACTCAGATTTACTGTTTCTAACAGGTTACCTCTCCTCTTTCCCTTCTGCAGTTTACACACCACTGAGTCAGTGCCTTATTCAGACATCTGTCTCCACACCACTGCAGCACAGATCCATCTCATTCCTGCTGTCTGAGCCTCTACATCTTGCGCCACCATGTCCAGCACTGTAGCAGGTAAGTAAAAAATATTTTTTAAAATATGGATTTTGCTATTTCAACAAATTGTGTTAATTTATTTCTGAGCAGAGCAGAAGGCAGTGTTGCTGCAAAATCTGCCTGCATCTCATTTGCCAGAGGTAAATTTGAATGCAATGTGAAATACATATAGTGAATTATAATTCTGTTAATTGCTTTGTCTGATTCCTTAAAATTCTGATATTTTCATTTTCAGTGAAAGTAGATGTGGTAGTTTTAAATATATTGCAGAGTATGTGTGATTGCTAATAAGCCTGGGCTGTATTGTTTAAAATAATCAAAAGGGAAATCCTAGGCATTTTCTTTCAGTGTTCTAAAAGCTGACTGAGGAAAATATGACTTAATGCAGAAGGTTCCACCCAGCAGCCATATTACTTTCCTGGGTGGACTGTATATCTGTATATTATAAATTGCCTGAGGTAGTGCATCAGAAGAAATTGCCTTTTGAATAAATTGATCAGAAATAACATTGACAGCAAACCCAGTGGGAGACAGAAAAGTACGTCGTTAGCAATTTGCAATGGAAATAGGCCATAGAATGTCACTGAAACTAGGTCACTAAAATATTAAAATGAGACAATCTCGTAATTAGTAACCCTTAATATTTTCAAGTCAGTATTCATCAGGAAATAACATCTGAATCAAAAAATAACACATCAACTCTTATTGGTTTTCTGCATTTGAAGTTATTGTATAAAGAACTATGTGTTATAAGATTTACTAAGAACCAGTTACTGATTGCAGCTAGCTCCCCGAATCATCTAACCTGTTTTATTGATCTAAGTAATAGGGAATTAATAGTTAATGGAAACTACCCAACAAAGATAATTTGTAGTGCCAGATCTTCTAAATCCAATACTTCTTGATCCAATAAATAAACAACAGCTATGAGGAAAACAGATTATCTGCTGAGCAATTCTTAAACAATAGTGTTTTTGCAGTGCAGCTAAGGGATGGGCAAGGCTTAATGGTTCCAGCATGAAGACTATCCCCAGTGAAATATAAATGTGTACAGTTTAATTATTTATGGTTGCAATAGGCATCTATTGCAACAAAGATCGATTTAAGTTTTCAGGACTACCAAACAAACCCATGTTTAGAGAAATTATTCTAAAGAATATTAAATGACATGGTGAGAAAATAGCATTCTGGGTAAGTAGCAACAAGTCCATCAACATCTTTAATCAACATCTATAACAGATTAGCTACTCAGTGGCATTATTGATTAGTAATGTATAAAGAAAACTATGTATACTAGAAGTCGTAAAGAACTTGGCACCTGACTCTACAGAATCTCGAAGCAAGTTCTCAGATGTATAATCTGTGTATATTTTGCAACACTACAAAACATTTGGCATTAATCAAGTAATAGTCATCAGGTGATGTAAAATTCAGGCGGTGATTTTAGTTATTAGTTAAGTCTTTAAAAATGAGATAATTTGCTTTGCAAAATATGCAGCCAAAATGAAGGCCAAAACTTGTTTGTAAAAGTTTCCTACTTTAAACATAGAATAATAAACTATTAACAAAATATTTGCATTTATTTATTTGCTGAATTAAATTTTGTGTGCATGAAATGGAAAGAAATATGGTAAATATAAGCAAATTGTTGAGGTAAAGAATATATTTATGTAACCTACTGTGCTGATATCAGATTGCTGATGAACAAATAAAAATTCTAAATAGTTAAATTGTTTAAAATTAAATATTTATCTTTATAATTCTATGCTAATTTAATAAAGGGAATGGAAAGTGATTTTTGATTATTTCATCAATTTTAGACAAATTATATCTATCTTCTAAGATTTTAGATGCATGTAAATAATAATAGAGGGATTTATGTGGAACATTTATTTGATTTGAATTAATGATATGGAAATTAATGGATCTGTTTGACATGGCATACATTTGCACAGTATCAGGAATAAATTAAAATACAAAGACTATTTATTGCAAAGGAGCAGTTAGTTTGCTGACATTAATGACAAAGAAGGTTTGCAGTATCTGCAGTATCTGAACAGATTTGCAGGCTGTGTCGTCACAGCTGAAACCTGCACCAAGCTGAGGCAGTGTCTGTGAGTGTCAAATCACTTGTACTGCAGTCTATGCTGCAACACAAAATGGGGGGTAGCTACTATAATAAAGCGCCTGGGGGTTTAATAAGTGGTCCATATTTTAAGCATAGTATCATAATTTATCTGTTTATTCTTTGTGCAATAGTGGATCATATATTAGGATTTTTGAAAGAATGTTAGTCGAGTCAGCCAGTAATTTTTTCCATTCATTGAATTCTTTAACATATTTTTAATTAACTATTGCTTTACGTTGATATTGAAGCTCTCAAGTACTTATATTATACCACATGGTTTAATGCTCGTCCTTGTCAGTGGCAGAAAACATGGCTAAACAGTAACTACAAAGTTAGCAGTATTTTTCTTGTAAGCTTTAAGTTAGAAAAAAAGGAACATCATTTGGATTAATGACTAAAGTCTCCTTATAATTTGTTTCTTTTGTGCAATTATTCTTCTACAATATTCAACAATACAGATCTATAAATTGCATACAGGGGACTAATATAAATAGTGCACAGGCTATTTGCCTTACATTTAAAAAATTACCAAAAAAATTATACTGCAGACCTCCTGCCAACAATATATTCGCTTTCCTACATTTTTTAATGCTTGCATATTAGGTTTCAATTATTACACGTTGATTTGCGACTGAAGTGCATGACAGAACATAATCAATTTCTCAAGCATTAACTTTTACAAATCTAATAGGCTGAAATGTTTTTGTATTATGAAAAGTCTCATGTTTCATGTATGTTGGCAGTAATGTTGTAATAAACATTTACATATGCCCAAAAAGTGTAATTGCTTCTTTAGCAGATGTTGAGCTTTCCATCACAAACCTATAAGTTACCAGTCTGAGCAGTACTGTATCAGTTATCTTCTGTGACACCATCATTTAATGTCTATTGTATCAGATATCCTAAAATACTATTACATATAAGGGCATACTAACTACCTGCAATTTGCAATTAGTTTCAACAATGCTGCATGAAACCTACATAGTGAATTATTTTAAAATATTTATTGGACTTATGACATGACAAGAGACCACAATATTGTCTTTACTGATAGTTTTGTGTGACCTTAAACAAGGTTTAGGATATGTTTTTATTGGTCATACTGCTGATTTTCATTGCACCATGCTCCTCTAAGTGATATTCCATTCAACCATACCATTTCAGTTCAGATTTACATAGTTATTCATAAGAGACACAGAGATTAGAGGAAAATTGAAGTCAAGTTTCTTCAAAAATCCCATGAGTATGACTATCAGTTATGCAACACTTTCCATTTTCAAAATGCGCAGTCTTTTTCCGATGAAGAAACAAGATTTTCTTTAAATATCCAGTTATATTTATTCAAATACGTTTTGAGAAATATAGAAAAGCTTTATGCCCAATGTGAAAACTTTACCCACCATTCTTGAACATGCAATGGATCAAATGGCTTTAAATATTGCAATCTCTAAAATGAAATAGGAATGACTAGATTGCATACAACCTCCTTATTAATTTCTAATGACAATATTTCACCTAAACTTCAGAGTTTATGAGAACCAAATCTCATAACATTATTCTAAACCTTTACATTTGTTTGTATATTTTCTAATAAGAAAATATTGTCCATCACCTCAAAAGTCTAAGTAATTCATTGCATAGGTTTAAATAGGGAGACTAAAATTCAGTGCTTTAAACAATAACAGGAATTGGTGGCAACAATTTCTGTCTTGGGTCAAAACTGAAACAAAACGTTTCTTTACATCATAGAAATGCTGTTGGAGTTGCTGAGAGTTCTCAGCTTTTATGCTTCTGTAGTATAAGTAATATTTTCCAATTGGTTCAATGTGTTAAACTTTGCTGTTAGGTTTGATGCAAGGCATAACTCATCAGAAAGGGGATTCCTAGTAATCATCCAGAAAACAGGATTATCTTCCTGTTACATTGCTGTTGGAAAAGGCACTTGCAGACACAATGAAGTAATTTCTTTGAAACACTGACTAGGACTATAGTCTTTTTTGGACAATTCCAATGAGGTCACAATATATCTCTTCTTAATGCAAAATCACTTAATGCAACTCAGCATATTTCATTTCAAAGCTGCTGTCAACTGTTGAAATATTACAGCTAGATGATGTCACTACCTACATGATATGTAAAAGCTTACAGTGTTCCAGTGAATTGGAAAGATTTAATTTCTCTTTAAATTTGTTCTCTCAAAAATTCATCATGTGCTGAATCAAATTGTATTAAGCATGACAGAGTGAAATCCCTAACCCAGGTGCAATTTTCTGCATTTCTGTACTCCAAACATTATAGGATTCAAATTAGTAAGTTGTATTATTCCTTTGTCTCTGGCAGCGTTTTGAGGTTATATACCCAATGCACATAAAGGAAAAAAAATCAATTAGAGCACAGAAGTATGGACAGGTGGACAATACAACATGCATTTATAGACACGTATGATTGCAAACTATGAAATTTGCCAAAAGATTCATGATTCTTAGCAGTTAAATTACTGAGTAATAAACTGACAATAATCCCACTTCATCATCATATGAGAAGGATATTTTGTTCTATTATGATTTCCTCTGAACTTACTATTAAATTTTAATTTATACCAGAGCTTCTGATAGAACGTGCAATCTGTAAGATCTGTATAGTCAATATACTTCTCCCCCTCCTGGGAAAGGAAACCATGTGCTGAATTTCACAAGGGAGCATGCATTGCTCACCTTGTAAAAGGTGAGCTGCAATCAACCAACTTAAAGAAAGCCCTTCCCTAAGTAGAGATTGAAACACTTACCCCTCAGTGAGAGGGTGTTCCACACTCGAGAGCTACTCTAGCAGTCCCAGCAGCATCAGAATGGAGTCATGGGCACTGCTGGGACTGCTAGGGTAGCTCTCGAGTGTGGAACTCCCTCTCACTGAGGGGTAAGTGTTTCAATCTTTACTTAGGGAAGGGCTTTCTTTCTATACCACAGCTGAAAACTATTAAGAAAGCTTGTCCCAGATTATCTAATCTGTGGAAAGTCATCCATTTCCTGTATAGTATGTACAGGTCCCTCTTTGCTGAGTACATCAGTGAACATTGGCTGCCTTAAAATGATGTAACTGCACTCTTGAAAAAACAGTTTGTGACGAAGTACATTTGAGAACAAGCTACATTTCCAAGTACACAATTATATCATAGTTACAACAACAAAGTGGATGATGATGTGGAAGATGCAAAAATTGCAGGCGTTCAGTCTGCATCTACAGACAGAAATTCACATTGATTGTAGAGATGGCATTTTCAGAAATGTTAGTATGGTAGATACCAAGATTTTATTTTTGCAGGGAAAATGTAATTTAATTACTATGTATTTCACGTATTACAAAATTAGCACTGGTAGCAGGTACATCTAAAACAATCAGCATCCTGCTGTTCTATGGAATAAGGAATGAATCTGAATTAATTTGGGAACTCAAATGCCCTGTAAAGACACTTGTTTTAAATCACTGGACCAGATTTTCCTGTTTTTTTCCGGTTATGGCTTAATTTCAAACAGTTTCAGGAGACGTCCCATCATGGCTCACGGTAACATTTCTCATGCAATCTTCTACTTCTCAGCTCATTATTTATGCTACAGGCAAAGTTGGCATTCTTCTCTTGCAATCAGATGGCAGATATTCTCTCTGCATATTGCTTATAAGGGCTGGATCACCTATTCCCCCCAGGAACACTTTAGGTTTTCCTCCTGTTGTAGACTGTTCTTGCACATTAATGTTTTCGTGGATAGCTATCTGATTTATTACTTTCCTGAAACTGCATGTTCCTCTGCACATTTTCTGCAAGTTACCTGGTTTTGCTGTATCTGGAGCAGAAACCTCCTTGAGGCCAACCTTGTAGGGACATTGCAGAAGTCCTGGAGCTGTGTTTGGGACACTGGTTGGTAAAGATGAACTCTATTTAAGTACTTTCTTTTTATTCTTTCTGTAACTTAAAATGGCACCTGATTGTGGCAACAAAATACTTTTCACTGTATCACCCTAGATATTTGTGACAATAAATCATTCATTCAGGATGGTGGTTGTCATACAGTCAAGCAGGAGTTACAGAACAATCTCAATTTATGCTGTTTTATGGATGAGTGTTTTGGTGTATTAATCAGCATTATCCATTATTTTTAAAATGTCAAATGTTTGCTTCCAGTTCATAAAAGGATGTTTGCCACATCCAGTGATAAATGAGACTTCAGATAATCTGGACTGGCTAAAATGAAGTGCAAGTTAAATGCATGAGGAAAGAAAAAGCAGTTCATCAATTGCATGGAAAAGTATGCAGTATCATTTTTATGAACCACTGTGAGTAAGTGAACACCAGTACGATAATGGCATGGCTAGCTGTTGTAACTGACTCATGGATGCTTTTAGCATACACAAATTGGAAATTAATTGCAGAGTTTTTAGAATGGTTAATGTATCAAATTAACATAAGCATTTTACTTGTTATGTCCAAATATCCATCCTCCTATGTATATCAAAGTATTTGCAGATTTAAAGTAAATTCCAGTGTCCATTTATATCATGTATGAGAATCAAAAGCATGATAGTTTGGTGAGAGCTAATCTTTGTTATCTAATCATCTATAACTCCAAATGTAGAATCTTTACAGTCAGCAACTTTGTTATTATGCTGGTAAACACCTGATAATAAAACACAATAAAATGGTCTAAGGACACCATTCAGATTTAATAATTTTTTTAAATTTTTTTTATGAAGATCTGAATCTCTTTAAATAAATTATGCTTCCAGTAAAACAGAGATAGGAATTTCAATTAACTGTTTTAAATCTTGATCTGCTAGTGTCTCATGGGATAACTTCAAGGCAAAATTACTTAATGAATGTTAAAACTTTTCTTTAGCTAAATAATGTTATGCATTGTAACGATTTACTATGACCAGACTTCCTCTTGTATGTGCAAGTATTTGTCTATATTGGTGTGATCCATTTTGACACTATAAAGGAGAGATTTGTAATGCATGTCACTTTAAGCAGTCTTGTATACATTGCCTGGGGATAAGCGTCATTGTGGTCACTACCTATGCAGTGTGTAGTACCTGCTTGAGGATTCTTTGCAGTCTGTGTCAACATAATGCTGCAGAAACTAATTTCTCCTTACATTTGTTTTCATCAAATGGCAACACTGTGATTGCTGTGTTCATTTTGAAAAGGTCCATGTTCAAAAGCAGTCACTTTTGAGCAGCATTCTACTTGATGGTACTTGGTTGAAAGTTGCAAGAGCAGATGAGTGAGCCCAGGCAGCCATTCTCAGGCTCTGTCAAGGATCCACTGCATAAAAGTGGTATATGAATGTAGCCACCATAATCTTGATACATAATCTTTAAAGAGAAATTAGGCGATATTTACTACAAATTGCCAATTTCAATTTCTATTCAGTTCTCCACTTTAAGTGAATCAATTTTAGAGTGGTTCCAGTCAACATTCAGTGAAATATGTGTTTTAAACATTTTGATTGAAGTCTTCAAGCTCTTAACAGGAAAAAACAGGGTAGATAAAAATAAACTATTTCCACTGTTTGAAGATTCTAGAACTATGCAGTATAGTCTTAGAATTAGAGCCAGACCATTCAGGAGCAATGTTAGGAAGCACTTCCACACACAAATGATGATAGATATTTGGAGCTCTCTTCCACAAATGCAGTGGATGCAGGATCAGTTATTAATTTTAAATCAATAGATAGATTTTTGATAAGCAAAGATATTACGGGATTTGGACCAAAGGCAGGTAAATGGAGTTGGGCCACATACCAGCCATTATCTCACTGAATGGCAGAACAGGCTCGACGGTCTGAATGGCCTACTCCTGTTCCTGTGCTACTATGTTCCGACGAACAAAAATTGTGAATTGCTTTACTGCCTTCAACTAGTTCCACGCTGAGTAATTCATGTTGACACGGCAAGATTAAATTAGATACTCAAAAAAAATGGGTAGTGGATCAGAATGTGCAATTAACTGGGCCTGATCAGTGTAATGCAGGCAGCATCCAACTTTATACTGTCTGCTTATTTGAATAACTGCTGCATGCAGCCAGCTGTAAACATACATGCATCAACGTGGGACCCAAAATCTTAACTTGTATCTGTTAAAGCTAGCTTGCACTGCTTAAAGCTGTGCTAATTATTTTAAAATGGTGCACACATGTAGCTGAATTATGTGCAGGCACTGGTAGAGAATCATGAATCCTTACAGTGTGGAGAGGGCCATTTGGCCCATCACGTCCATACTGGCCTTTCAAAAAGCATCCTATCCCACTACCCTCTAACCCTGCATTTCCCATGTTAAATCCACCTAGTCTGCACACAATGGGCAATTTGTCATGGCTAATCCATTTAACCTGCACATCTTTGCACTGTGGAGGAAACCCAAGCACCTGGAGGAAATCCACACAGACACGGGTAGAATGCTAAAGATTGTCACGAGGTGTTCTTAAGAGTCCTTAAATCTTCAGTTCTTCCCTGCTGCTGATTTGTGGTGTATGAAGTAAATCTGAAGATCTCACATTGCTGCTCTCCTTACATTATGTGTAATCCAATTAAATGCATACAGCTCCCTACCATGTTAAACGCTAGTTCACTGCTCGCAGACAGTCGCCCAAGGATGGAATCGAACCCGGGTCACTGGGGCAGCAGTGCTAACCACTGAGCCACTATACCATGTGCAAGTATTAAACTGAGCAACATGGGTGACAATGTGTGTCACAGCTTTTGAACAGTGCATTGGAGATCTTGGTGGAAGAAATCACAAGGAGGAAAGATGTTCTTGTGTCTGCAGGGGATCGAGTCGCCCTCCAGACATGTAGCCAAAGGTTTTCGAAGCAGATACAATGGAAGCCAAAGCTAAAGCAAACTCAGTGTATGTATGTATGTATGTATGCCAAGAAAACTGTGATCTCACACTTTCAAGGTCAGTAAAAACAATTGTAAAAATCTACCAATACACCACTAACCTCAGACACTGCTCGAATGACCATATCCATTATAACAGGGGAAGTGATAGTGTAGTGTAAAGTGAATGGACAACTGTAGTAATGCAAAGCCTCAGACTAATGTTCTGGACTCATGTATTTGAATCCCACCATGGCAGATGGTGATATTTGAATTTAATAAAAAGATGGTCTGTCAATCATTGTAAAATCCCACCTAATTCACAGATGTCCTTCAGGAGAAGAAACCCACTGTCCACACCTACATGTGACTCTAGATCCACAACAATGTGGTTGACTTTTAATTACTCTTTGGACAATTAAGAATGGGCAATAAAAATTCTGGCCCATGAATAATTTTTTTAAAATCCCTAAAAAAAATCCCTCAACAAATAGCACCATCCTCATCAATCAGGACTCGCATTTAACATTTATATGCTTTCACCTCACCTCCGCACCTTTAGCAATGCTGTCAGCCTCATACCCACATTTCAGTTTGTGCCCACTGCCAGCTATTGAACCAAGACAACCACACCATCCAGACAGATTTCCTGACACTCAGACACCTTCCCTCTCTCTAACTATACCACAGGGTTGCACACAGCTGGGTGCAGCAAAGGTTAACCTGAGGGGAACAGATGCTTCCTGACCCTTAGGGAGAGCAAGTTTGAGATAGCCACTGTGATCAGTGGTTAGGGTGAAGCCATTAATTATAGTATCCTTAAATCCAGTCCTCCATTTTACATTGCACTTCCCCCTCATTGCACACTCAAGCAAGAGTGAGTGTAAAAATATACCTTTTACTTTCACCTTGTTTCTGTGTCACAACTTTACCCTTGTTTTTCTCTCACATATCTAGGCATATCTAGGGATTGAATCTAGGCAGGCAGTGGAGAAATAAAACAAACTGAATGATAATAGAGACACGGAAGACGTGAATGCATAACAAAATGCTTAGACACATTGGCAGAACTACCAGAGGCCTGTCATCAGTTTTAAGGGGCATGGAAGATTCCAGCATCATCTTGGCACAGAGCCTGGAGTCTATCCTTCCCAAAATGGACATAGGGAGCCAACCATGATGTAATTCCAGATGGTTGATATCACAACTTCAATTTTGTACCAGCAACAGACACCTAATATCTGAAAGATGTAGAGGGAGCATAGGTCAAAGTAAGACAATCTGAAAGAACTGCTTACGGATTGCAATTTGCAAAGGGGCTTGTAGGGCAGCAGTTCATGAACCCTATTCCGAATGGAACTGAAGGTGTACTAGGAGCAACATCAACAGAAGGTAGCTCCTGGGTCCAAAAGCCCTACACAATCAATTTCACTTTCAGATGAGTTCTTCGTGGAAATTCAGGCAAAACAGCTGTTTTATTGATTGTCTCCTCCACCTCCTAATTCTGTTACTCCTCACATGATTGTTGTGCAGCATGCATCATGAGTCTGGACACTTGCCTTGCTGAGTGCTCCAGAGCTCCTCCAGAACAGCTAAGTCGTTGTTTCAGCATGCCAATTATCTGCTCTGAGATTGCGCTTGTGGCTGCAGCAGACCTCACAAGTTATCCCTTGTTGAGTTTCAGATAGATTTGCTCCCTGAACAACCTGAGCAAATATAATCTCCCATGAGAGTCATTCTCCCCCTCCTCTGCCTTATCCAGCAGTTTGTTGTGCAAATTATGGCCTCTGTTCATTTTCCAAGTCATGCTGAGTTTCAAAGTATATGCATCCTAATGCATCTCTGTCCAGGAGCAACTGGTTTAGATAGAAGCCTTTAAGTCAGCAAACAAACTTTCAGCACCTGCCAGATTGTAGACTTTTGCAATTTTAAATGCTAATAGAAATTACTGTGTACTTGCAAACTCAAATCAACTTCCAGAAGTAATCAACAGTAACTAATCTCTAGGTTGGTGATGATCCTTTTAAATAGGATGAGTGAAGGCTGTGGGGTAGGGTTCTTCAGGCTGCTGAATGTACATTGAGTTGTGCAAGGTTAAGAGAGGATATTGACTGGAGCATTGAGTTAGATAATGACACTGCTGGTATTAAATCAATGTGATATGCTGACCAACATTATGATCAGCCTACTTTTTATATTTCTGGCATACATTTATTGTGCACAAGCTAATGGTTGCTCTTGAGATGTAAACACACAGTGAAATAATTATATTCATCAAGTTTTAATTTGGGCTTATCTGTCACATTGTGTCTTATTCCTTGAAAATTTAAAATATGCCAAAGGAGAACGATTGCTTAGAAAACATACGCCTGTCGAACATTTAATACAACAGAGGAGGAGGCAATTATATCTCCTCTATCACAGATTTTTGCTAGACTAATTTATATATTTATTTTTTTCATTGTTTAAAATATCTTTCAGATTTCTCTCAGAAGATGCACTGTCTCTATCTCATCTATTCCCATTCGCAAAGCAAAATTATCACATTTTAGGTTGCCATACTTATTTGAGATATGCCCCACATTCATTGGCCTGGACTTTCCACTTGCGACTCCTTGGAAAATGTAGCCCTCAGTTGTATGACATACTTAATAACAATTAACAATGATCATTTGCATGAACTAATGATCATACTCATAAGCATATTTGTGTCTCAGGAGTTGCAAGATAGACATATAAGATACATTGACTTTCTTGTCTAATTGTTTGTGAACATTGAGAGCTTCATACTTGAATTTGATCAATGTGCCAGTATCAAAATTTCCTTTAAACTGAAGGAGCAACCATTAACAATTGGTTAAAAAATGCTCCAAGATGGATATTTTGCAGATTAACACAAACCTTATATTTGGAATAAAACTATTATCTATGCTTTTCATTTTGGCTTGCAAATTGAAAACAGTGTTCACAAAATCCAGTATATCTTACTCAGTTACTAAGTAAATTTTGATTATTCTTGAATCAAGTTTAGACTCTACAGAAAGATAGATTGATTCAAACTGATAGTAGAATTTTAACAAATAGACAATTAATTTGCTGAATTAAATGGCAAAAATTACCAAAACACTTCTGTAACATTTTCTTCACAGACAATAGTCCTGATTTTTCTGAGGATTCTTTTGGTTTGGGGATTGATGAAAGTTAATTTCCAATGTACGGAAGGGATTAGATGGAGATGCATTTAGATAAAGAAAAGATTAATTGCAAAATCTATCCCCAGAGACTTAACAGTTATCGAAAATCAATATGTAGTCATTAGTGATTAGAACTGGTTGGAAAAGATAAGCATGAACAAAGTTGTATTTTACTTTATCTTTTTTCCACTTGAGGGATTTTCCACTCTCAAAGTAGTTACATATGATAAGAATATTCTGTAATTTGTATGGGGGGGGAGAATGTTGTTGGGAGGTGTGGGAGTAGTAGAAGAAAATTATGTAAACTTAGGTTATAGTCACCTTTGCAGTGATTAAGAAATTCATTTAGAACTGTGAAAACTGTAAGAAAATTGAATAGTTTCTTGACATAAGAGTCAGAGTGGGTATCTAGTGACTTCAGCTTGATGCCAAGTTTGTCAACATGCAGCACGCTTCATGGATACCAGCCACGTGCATCTCACATGTACAGATATTGACATCTGTTTATGTGCTAGCTTCTAAGAAACCTCATGGCACATCTCTGATACCCTTCTATACTTCAGTGGTGCACTGCAGGATTCAGGGGCAACTCTCATTGTAATGCTGCAGCAAGGACACTGTGTTCAGGGACACACAACCAGTTCAGGTTACATTTCTGGGCTGTTGCTTGCTCTTATAACACACTCACTTTGAGCCTACTGGAGCCCTCTGATACCAGCCTTGGACTTGGACTCAGGCTCCTCTTCTCATAAACAGGGAGGAGCTGAGTGTCAGGCAGCACACCGCCTGTCTTGCCTCCTTCTGTCTATTGTGGGCTGTCTTCCTGATGGAATGAGAGACTGGCAGGTATTACAGGAGGTGAAAGAGGTTGGCATAACTGTTATTGGAGGTGCGGCTGGGGAGGTGAACCGAGCGAGTGTGTAGGCAGTGCAGAGGGTATGCAGTGTTACTGCTTAGCAGGAGGTTAGGTGGATGAGAGTAATTGAGGTACAATGTCACAGGCAATAATGAGAGTGACAGAGCATGAACTTTGGTGGGGGATGTGTACAGTAGTAGAGATAGAATGAATGTAAGGTAGTAGAGGGAAGGTGGTGGCACTTACCCTGGCAGAGGGGAGGGATTACTAATCTTCTTCCTACACTGCTGGACATTCCATAAGTGACTGATAATGCACTGACCCAGATGACCACCCCAAACCAGGCTGCCATTGTTTGGTCTTGTGACCTCACTGGTGATCCTAGGACGAAAGGACATTAAATTGAGGTGCCAAATGTTCCCTTCACTGCGATGTGCAGAGGAAATGTCCGGGATTGTGCAGGGCAGCTCCAGACTAAACAGTGCTCATCTGGGTCACAACAAACTTTATAAAATGGCATCAGCATCAGAAATACAGAATATCCCGGCATTGGTAAATCATTAGAGGTACGATGAATGGTAAAATGGGTCTAGAATTGGACAAGGGGTACACCATAGGAACACAGTAGGTAATTAATGAGTTGGCTTTGTGAAATGGGGTGAGAGAGCTGACTGGGCCTTGGAGAGAGAAACCCACCAAGAAACGTGAGAAAACTGACACTTAGCCAAAAGTATAGGATTCAATCCATGAACGATTCAATTTGTACTGAGTGATTGTTTTTATAATGAAGATGAGAATGGCATACTATATGGTGAGATGTTCTGCACAATATTGGAATATTGATGACTATATGAATAGAAAAGTAGCTTGGGATGACAGCCATCTAGGTCTATCACTCTTACCTGGAGGTCATGCTGCAATATTTGATGGACTACAGTGACCTGAGCTCTCCAAGCAGGCAACCTGGTAGAAGACTAGCAGCATTAATCTAGTCCCTTCAACATTGTGTAGTGAATTCAAGAAGATGCCACACCACATGGGTGCATGGTAAGTGAATGACCTAACATTTTCAGATGCCACATTCAGACTTTCACAGCATTTTCGTGCGCAGCACTCTTCGAAACAACACACCTTTCCGTTGCAGTTATTCCCTGCCGGCACCTCCCAGCCCCATCCAAACAGCCAACACCCACACTCACCTTCAAGCTATTACTAGCTTTCACCCATTCCCCACAATCCCAGTGCACAAATGTGTCATTCCAATTTCTCCGCACAAGCCATTGTGCTTACTCACTGTGCCCTGCTTTCTCTTGTTTTAGAAGAAAGATCGCACAACTAGAAGACAACAAAATATCCTGGTTGAGGGAGTGGAGGGAAAGGAGGGACCCTGGAACTACTATTGGGAATGATGCCCTGTTCCAGGAGTTTGCAGATGTCAGCAGATGCCTGTTGTGAGTGCCTGAGTGTCCTGAGATGTCGGTGCTCAGACAAACTGAGGAATTGTCCTGCATGTAGAATCTCAGTGTACATCACCTCAACCCTGAGGACAAGGAATGTGAGGCTACTGTTTGTGTTCCTGCTATTGATAATGCTTTTGGTGCCATGTAGAAAAGCAAAGCTCTTCTGTATTATGAGCTGACATTTATCCATGAACTAACATGCTTAAGTTGGAATTATGTTGTCATTACGTTATTGCTGTGCACAAATTAGCTCCTTGATTTCATGCAATACAATGGTGGTGACACTTCATAAGTATGTAATTGGCTGCAAAATACAAAATGAGGTCATAAGATGCACCCTGTAAGTACAAGTACGTTCTTTTGCTCATTATGCAAGAATATTGCCTCTAGCTTCCAAGGGAATTAACTCATTTAATACCAGTACTGCTGTTCCATTTCTGGCAACAAACAGTCAAATAATTGTGCTGATATTAAACAAATACAGTGCTGTTTATGACAGATTGAGCTGACACAATGCTTCAGAACTAATCTACATCAAGGTGAGTGTCTGCAAGAACAAGAATGAACATTTATCTAGCACCTGAGTTATGAGAAAATTTCACAGGCACATGAAGGGAATCGACACTGAATAATAAATGAAGACATTAAGAATAAAACAGAAAGTGCTGGTGAAGCCCATTAGGTCTGGCAGCATTGAGGAGATAGAAAAAGAGTTAGCATTTCAAGGTCAACGAGGAGCTGATGGTGTGGTGATATTATAGCTAGAGCATTGATCCAGAGACCCTGGTAATGTCCTGGCAACGGGTTCAAATCCTGCCATCTGGTGGAATTTGAATTTAATAAATATCTGGAATTAGGAGTCTAATGGAGACCATTAAACCGTTGTTGATTGCCAGGGGAAAAAATCTATTGGGTTCACTAATGTCCTTTAAGGAAAGAAAACTGCCAACCTTACCTGCTCTGGCCTACAATGTGACTCCAGCCTCAAAGCAATGTGGTTGATACTTAACTGCCTCTGGGCAATTAGGATGGTTATTAAATACTAGAATTCCTGATGAAGGGCTTATATCCAAAATGTCAACTCTCCTGCTCCTCAGATGCTGCCTGACCTGCTGTGCTTTTCCATACTTTTTGACTCTGACCCTCAGCATCTGCAATCCTCACTTTCTCCTAATAAATACTGGCCCAACCAGTGACACCTACATCCTATGAACGAATAAAAACAAGACCCTCTGCAGTTTTATAATGGGTTTGAAATGTTAACTCTTTCCACAGATGCTGCCAGACTTACTGAGCTTCTCTCGCACTTTCCGTTTTTATTTCAGATCTCCAGCATCCGCAATGCGTTGCTTTTATTTGAAGAAAATAGATGAGTTGATTAAATATAAGAACTATGAGCAGGAGCATGCAATTCAACACCTGAGTTTACTCTGCATTCAATATGATCGTGTGGATCTCACCTTGGCCTCAACTCCACTTCCATGCCTGCTCTCTGTAACCCTTCAACCCATTACTAATTAAAAATCTGTCCATTTCCGTAAATTTGGTTGAGATTCTATTGTTCTGATTTATCTCAGACCGAATTCTAAGACTCAAAGTGAGAGAACCCTTTTACCTGCCATACAGGGGCGATTAGGAGATAGTTCTTCGACTGAATTTCACGGTATGCAAATGCTCGAACCCAGGCTGATATATGGGAGTGTTTAGTCTAGTGAAATTGAAACTGGCTTTTTCAACTTCTGCTCTTCTATATTCTTCAAAATGAAAAGCTCAAAATATATTGACAGTTTGGAATAAAATCTGCAGGGTGTAGTTTTTTATTGAGCAAAAGCTTCTTTTCATAAGGCATCACAATCTAGTCTGTTTTGACTTGCCTCCTTCCCCTTCTGAAAGATGTTCTTTTAAATTCCCTTAGTACCTTTAGCTGTGACATTCCATGGATCTCTTTCTCCCCAGGCAGCTACTTAATTTAGATCCACAGCCATTTTTGGTTACATCAGCCCCGTACTAAAAACCACATTTTGGAACTAAAAGTTCAAAAATATACATAGTTTTCTGGTTTCTGATCTGTGGTCAAGACCTGGTTCCTCATGAAAATTCAGAAATTTGAAAGTACATTCCTAACACTTAGACCATACTGGGAGTGATCAGTTGTACTTACCTTAGAAAATATTTAAGGTATTATGAAAATCATTTACAGGTACATGTATAAAATGCAGATGAGGATAAATAAAGCAAAATACTGCAGATGCTAGAGATTTGAAATAAAATGGAAGTATTGGAAAAATTCAGCAGGTCATGCAGCATGTGTAGAGAGAGCAACAGCATTAATGTTTGCAATGTTAACCAATGGCTCTTCTTCAGAACTTGTGGAAGAGTCATTGGACTTGAATTTCTAACTTTGTTTCTCTCTCCACAGATGCTGCCAGACCTGCTGAGTTCCTCTGGCACTTTCTGTTTTTGAGTGTGGATAAAATGAGGATTGAAGAATCTGTAGATAGTAAGCTTGCTGTAACCTAGTGAAGAAGCTTACACACAAAGCATGGATTCTTGAATAAGGTATCTGAGAGCAGCCAACTGTTATGAAAATGTATTTTAATATGAATAGGAACATACAGAATAGAAAAGGATACTTTAAATCCATCTGCTGGCATTGAAGAATCATGCTTTTCAAGAGAAGGGGTTTACACTTGGAGGGAAATGAAGTGTATACTGACATTAACCAGAATTAAATTCACTAAGTTATGATTCACATTATTTGAAATTCATACAATAACAGACTTAGTTTATTTCAACACATAATGCCATCCAAGCCTATCAGCATATTTGCCGAGATGATTAATTGCAAGTTAATAAAAGATATGCACCATTAAAGAAATGCTTTGCAGTGAAAGGATTGGTCAGATTTAAAAAACATTTTTTGTTAAGAATAGAGCAGCCTTTATTAGAAACCACCAGCAGAATGCAGATCGATGCAACTTCCATCATCTTACTTTTCTTGGCGATGCTATTAATAATCATATCAAATTGGATGAAATCTGGACTTCAAGCAAATTTTAAGGGCAAGGAAAAATAATGCAGCATTTCACAATTTGGATTCAGACTATTAACTGCACATGGACAATGAGTAGTGGGGCTAAATAAGGGCTATGAATCGGCGCAGGGTTAGTGGGCCAAAGTGCTTGTTCCCGTGCTGTTTGTGTTATATAAAGGAAGGGTTCTTGAAGGGCATGCATAGCACTGTGAATATGGATTGCTAGTTTTTGTCTTCAAAATGTTTAGTGATATTAGAAATCTACATCTTACAGATATTGTAACATTTTTAAGCAGAAGAATAAAAGAAACACAATATTTGTGCTCATGTTTATCCACATTTCATGAAATTGATTTTTAAAATATGTTAATTTCAAATATTGCTATTTGCATAATTAGATTGCTGGAATCTCTGTGCACAAGATATTTAAGATGAAGGTTAGTGCAGAGCCAATAAATTCTAATTTGATCGTCGCTTTTATTCAATTATGGGAATGATTTTTCAAAGTGGCCTCAGAAGGCACATTTAAAGTAGCATTTCAGTTTGACCAATTTAATTAATACCAAGGGACTATATCACAGATCCATACAGAATAAAGAACTAATAAAACAGTTTTGTGGAAACAGTATTCATTCTGAATATTGGATGCACATTTTACTTATTGCACAACATAAAATCAAATCTAAGCAATAAAGAGTTACAGCAATAAATCAGCCATGTTTATTGAACAACGTCAAAAAAAAAGATTAGCTAAGTCAGAAAGTGCATTTTTGTGTTATAATGGATTTACATTGTTCACAGCTCAGACTATTTAAAGAAAAAAACTCTCGTAGGATTTGAAATTAATATGGTTATCTGCATCAAAATGTTCTTGTGGAATTTTGTACTTGTGTTCCTTCTGAGTATAAGCAAAGTATTGCAGGATTAGCTCCTATGCATTCAAAATTGCTAATTAAACAAAAGGCATAGCTTGAAATGGAATGCGCACAATACAGTGAATATTTGTCAGATGCACAAATTTCTCTCCTGGAGGATTATTATTATGTGACAAATATTTTCAGAGAATAAATGTTACTTTTAAAAACAATGATTAAGAGCTCTGTAACAGTATTACAAAAGTCTTAGAAGGAGGGACCTTGACTAAAGTCTACTAAATTTAGATTTGGCTTTAATGTAGTGAGATTTTCAGTCCCATATCCATTATGGGAGGGTGAACCAACCTCCCAGTGAATTTAACAATGAGAATATATCTACAAATTAAGAATGCTTGTTTGTCTAACTATTGTTACTGATGTAGAGAATATTATGTCAAAATCAAGGGTTTGAGGACTATTTTTGTAAGATCATAAGAAATAGGAACAGGATTAGGCCATTCAGCCCCTTAAGCCTGCTCCATAATTCAGTAAGATTATCGCTGATCCAACATTCCTCACGTCCACTTTCCTGCCTTTTCCCCATAACCCTTGATTCCCCTAATGAGCAAGTATCTATCTATCCCAGCCTTAAAAATACATAAGGACTTTGTTGTACACTTGGGTGCTCTGTAGCGAGGAATTCCAAAGACTCACAATCCTCTGAGAGAAGAAATTCCTTTTCATCTCAGTCTTGAATTGGTACACCGTTATTCTGAGACTCTGCTCTCTAATCCTATCCTCTCCCATGAGGAGATGCATTCTCTTTGCCATCCTGATTACCTGTTGCACCTGTGGGCTAGCTTTCTGTGCTTCGTGTACAAGTACTCCCAAGTCCCTTTGTGTTGTAGTTTTCTGCAGTTTTTCTCCATTTAAATAATATTCTGTTCTTGTTCTCCCTTACAAAATGAGCCACTTCACATAATCCTACATGACATTCCATTTACCAACTTCTTGCCCATTAACTTCACCTATCAATATATTGATCTATAAAGGCAATTCAACATTCTCTGCTAATGTGACTTTTCATATTATTCAGTTAATTAAATGGACTGTTGTTGCCACCATTCGATTTCTTCAATTCCAGTTGATTTCATCAGTCGGAAGGATGATTCATAAGGAACATTTTTAGTTTTTATCAAGAACAGGCCAGCATGAAAATTAATTCAACATGAAATTACCATGCTGACCAAGTTTCATGTATACATTGGACCACATTCATCTTAACATGAAACGGTGTTCAAGTGTATCTCTATTTATTATCAGTACTTAAAACAAGACTATGCAAAATTCAGTACACAGTTATGGTTCTACAAAATGTAAATTAAAGATTTTAATGGAAGCTATTTCAAAAGGATTGAATGTTCTCATGATTCTGATTGAATATGAATTGTGAATTTGAAAGTTTAGATTAGTCATTAATTCCAATGAGAATACCATAACCTGATAGTAATGGGAGTGTAGAACAGAGCTATACAGACAGACAGTAAGAGAATCATTGGTTTCTTGCTAAGAAACAAGAAAATCTTGATTTTTATCAAGTGATTCTCACAAAAGCATGTAAATGTGAACATCAGATAAGAATGTAGCCTGCTTGTGATATTCACCCTCATTATCTTCTCACAGCGAATGAGGATTTTTGGGGTGGGACAGAGGGGTTACTTGTGGTGGCTGTGGAAAGATATCCAACAACAGCCAACTATACTAAGACGAGGAATTGAGATAAGGAGAGAAATTTGAACAATTGAGAATTTGTCACCAAAGTCACTAGCTCAATTCAGGTTGTAAACGACCATAAAACAAATTTGGAAGAACAAGCTTTTCCATCAGTTTCTGTTTTGTAATGAATAAAATGGTTACTTTGTCTGACTTTGACTGTCATCCAGGACTAAAAAAACCTCATACTAAGTCTTTATCAGTAAATGAAAAGATCAAAGCTTATATATATATTATATTAAACCTTATTCTTTAACAAATGGCAAAATGGATGATCAACTACTACTACAAGGCAGACTTCTACTACAAGCCTATTAAATGCAGACAAGGACACATTGCTTTACAGAAGAGACAAGACAGCATCGAACATATTTTGCTTTAGTTTAACATTTTGGTTAAATGTCTCTTGTGCTAGTCTTTCACCATCCCATTATCCTGTGTTGCTGGTTTCTTTGCACAATCTCATATTGATCAAGACCTTCAATGTGAAGATAGAAAAGTAGCGGTCTTGTCATGACCTTTCAGATTGTCAATAAGCAATAATTACTAGGGTTACTATTCTCTTCAGTATCAGTCATAGGAATACAGGAGTATTCATGCAATTTGAACCATCTTATTTTAACACTTTGCAAATTGCTGTATTTCTCAAAGCTATCAATTAAATTTAGCTATGTGTCATATTTATGCTTTCTTTGGCAATAAAACATTGCATGTCTTCATATCCTATTAAACTCAGATTTTACCAATGGGGAAATCTAATCAGCGTACTCAGGCCCACTGTTGAACCTGCCTATTTCAATGAGGACCCAGTAGTTTCAGGGGGCTGTCCTTCTCGCCTACTCAGAACAGCAGATTAAAATCAAAGTCCTTGTGGAATATTGACTACTTTGTCGCACAGAGAATTTTAATTGCTTGTTTTTTTTTTGCCAAACAGACAGAGTTACTATCACCTTTCAGATCTCATTGATACATTCATCTCTAAACTGTGGTACTGTATTCTGTTTCTGAACAAAAACTGTGCAAATTTTATAATATGACACCCAAAAACTCATCTAACTTTAATGTCTTGGTGCCTGATTATATGGAGATGCTGGTATTGGACTGGGATGTACAAAGTTAAAATTCACACAACATCAGTTTATAGTCCAATAGGTTTATTTGGAACCACTAGCTTTAGGAGCACTGCTCCTTCATCAGGTGGTTATGGAGTATAAGACCATAAGACGCAGAATTTATAGCAAAGGTTTGCGTGATGTAACTGAAATTACACATTGAAAAAGACCTGGATTGTTTGTTAAATCTCTCATCTTTTAGAATGAATATGTTGGTTTCAGTTCTTTCATATGTAAATCGCAGAACTTTTTTAAGTTATGTTCTCAAGTGAATTTTAACAATTGGTGTCATGTCAGCCCAAGTAATGCATTGAACGTATGAGGTGTCCTGTGTGAGACTGTCTGTGCCACATGTTTAGACCGATTCTACTCTACAAAAGGGATTTACAGAATCTTACATGGATTCAGTAAGACACTGCAAGACGTGTCAGTGTTGATACAGAGATACCACCACTACGTGTGGAGACACCTCCCACTGTGTACGTGGCAAGTACTCATGTGACTCAGCCAACATTGTCTATCTCATATGCTGCAGGCAAGGATGCCCTGAGGCATGGCACATTGGCAAGACTGAGCAGAGGCTACGGCAATGCATGAATGGACACTGCACAACAATCAACAATCTCCAGTCGGAGAACACTTCAGCGGTCCGGAACATTTGACCTCGGACCTTCGAGTGACCGTCCTCCATGGTGGACTTTGGGACAGGCAACAATGGAAAGCAGAGGCTGATAGTCAAGTTAGGTACCCATGGGGATGGCCTCAATCGGGACCTTGGGTTCATGTCACACGACACGTGACCCCACTGCACTACACATAGATACACACATAAACACAGATGCACAGGCACTCCTACACACACACTCCTACTGACACACACTCTTACAGACCCATACACTCACACAGACCCTCTCTCATACACAAGCTCACACATACACTCCCACACTCAAATGCAGACTCTCACAGAGATATACTCCTTTACATTCACACGCGCACACATACACACACTCTCTCACAGAAACTCATATACCTCACCCCCCCCAAAATATAAGTTTGTGGGGTGAATTTGTACTTGCTGAATTACATTTTATTTTGCTCAAAAACTGCATGAATCCTTGTAAGATTCTGTAAATCTGTTTTTTACATTAGAATGAGTCTAAACATTGTGGCACAGACAGTCTCACACAGGGCACCTCATACCTTCAGTGCATTACCTGGGCCAACATGACACCAAATGTTAAAGTTCACTTGAGAATGTAACTTTTAAAAAGTTCTGCGATTTACATATGAAAGAACTGAAACCAACATGTTCATTCTAAAAGATGAGAGATTGAACAAACATCCAGGTCTTTTTCAAATATAATTTCAGTTACATTACACAAACCTTTGCTATACATTCTGTGTATTATGATCGTATACTCCACAAATGAAGGAGCAGCACTCCAAAAGCTAGTGCTTCCAAATAAATCTGTTGAACTATAACCTGGTGTTGTGTGAGTTTTAACTTTGCCTAATTATATGATATTGCAACATATATTTTCTTCCATTGTCTAAGATCATGTTGAAATCAAGTGGAGAAATCTATTCCTAGAGCTGAGATTAGACTGTCTCAATACAGAACATTTGAAACCAGCCCAAGGTTTCTTTTTTTCCCTGATTTCCATTCATTTCCAAGCTCAGGAACTAATAAGCTTTCTTATGTATCTTGCAACTGTCAGGAATAACTTTACAGATCTCTTTCCTCCCTTCTTCAGAATGACTGTTTTCCTTTACTTGATGTATCACCGGTCTCTCTAGCAGCTTCAGTCTCATGCTGATTGAACATTTGTCAGATTGCTGTCAATGTTGTTACCAATCCTTGTTGGGTATCTGTGTGAAAGTGTTACGACTGAGGAGTGACATTAGCACCAGCCACCATGATGAGGGCAATAACAGAAATATAGACCTTGAACATGAAGTTTATAATTTGAGTAAAAATTAACAATTTTATTCTTAATAAAACAAAACACTGTACCTTAGCAGAGAAAAGCTAAACAATAAGGTAATCTAATTAATGTATATGATTTAAACCTAATCTTCTTTGACTTCAACCCCCCATTCTCACATGTACACAGACAAACACAGTTAAGGGATAAATTAGAAGAAAACTTTAAAAATGGAATGTGCCAGTTCAATAACCATTTCAAGCAGTTCAATCTGAGGTTTCTCGATCTTGTTTCAACACTTGCTGTGGCTGGTTGGCACCCACCTCCCTTTGATCAATGCAGCATCCAACTAGCTGCCAGTCTTTTATCATAAAGAGCCTCATTAGTACAGTAGGCAGCATGTCAGTCTCATAAACTGATGGTGGGGACACACTCTTTTTCGGCAGCATGGTGGCTCAGTGGTGCGCACTGCTCCTTCACAGTGCCAGGGACCCAGGTTTGATTCTACCCTTGGCTGACTATCTGTATGAATGCTTGCACATTCTCCCCGTGTCTGCATGGGTTTCCTTCCACAGTCCAAAATTGTGTAGGTTAGGTGGATTAGCCGTGCTAAATTCCCCATTGTGTCCGAGGATGTGCAGGCTAGGTAGATTAACCATTGAAAATGCAAGGTTACAAAGTTAGGGTAGGGAGGTGAGTCTGGATGGGATGCTCTTCACAGGGTCAATGTGGACTCTCTTAGTCAAATGACCTGCTGCCACACATTGTAGGGATTCTATAATTTATAATATATCCTGGTGCCATAATAACTGCAGTGTTCTTATAACAATAATTAACCAACAATTATCTTTCTAGGCCAGTTCCCATATGCACAAGCAGTTCATTTTTTTTACAACAAGCTACTGTTCAAAATTCGAAGTTCCATTCTCAACTTCAGTTCACTATTCCAAACCAAAAATGAGAAAATAAAGGAAACCAGTGAGGATTTTAACATCAGTGAATGGTAAAAACATTTCAGATCTGGTAAGAGATGCTTTGGAAAAGGAGAGTCAATAACTCCCTGGGGAAGGAGTATTAGGAATTCTGAAGCTGATATAGGCGACACACGAGGTGGTTGGTCGATGAGCGCAGTCCTGAGACCGGGCTCAGCGGAGAGAGAACAGACATTGGCCTCTCCATGAGTAAACCTTAAAATCCCTGGTGGGCTGGAGGAAACTTTAAAAAAGCACAATAAAGCAGTACAGAAGAGCAAGAAGTTTAAAAATTTGCTTAGCACTCAGTATGAGCATCACTGCCATGGTGAGCAAGCAATATGAGGTATGGTTACTGAAACAGAAGTAAAGTACTATGAAAGAAAAATTAATCTGAGATCACAAACCTGGGGACATCACAAAGCCATTAATAAAGCATCAATGTTGGGGAGAAGAAAAACCTTAGCAGACCAAGTCTAATGCCAACAGTTTGGGTGACCTTATACTTTGTCCAATATTTTACAAGGTCATCATAGAGTCACATATCATAGTGATGGCATATTTATACACGGGGAAACAGTTAAAGAGCATGATCAGTGAGTGCATACAATCTCAAAGCACATACAAGTGAAAGGGTTCAACTTTAAAGACAAGTGTGAATTGAATCTATTCTTTTTTGGGACACATTGTCAACAATGAATGGCAGATCCTCAGAAGGCTAAAGCCATCACAGAATCCTGTACTCAGTCCAGGCTCTTTCAAAAAGATTCTTAGGGATGGTAAAACAGTTGTCAAAATTCTTGCATCACTTGGCAACTACTACAGAACCCTTGAAATACCTCCTCAAGAAGATGGAAGGATGTGATTCAAATCTTGCCTTTCAGAGAATGCCTTTCAGAGGAACAAGACATGCTGATGTCCACAGATGGCTAAATGCACCATAATCCACTCTTTAGAACCATCATAACAGCTGATGCTTCAACTACAGACTAAGGAGTTGTTCCATGAGCAACCAGCTGGCTGTCACAAACCAGTCTATTGTACATCATGACAAAGCAATATAGTGTCATAGAGTCAAAGAGCCCTACAGCACGGCCCTTTGGTCCAAACTGGTCCATGCCGATGAGAATGTCCATCCACGCTAATCCCATTTTCCTGCACTTGGCCCATATTCTTCTAAACCATTCCTATCTATGTATTTGTCCAACTGCCTTTAAATGTCGTTAATGTACCTGCCTCAACCACTTCCGCTGACAGCTCATTCCATAGGCATATCATCCTCTGTGTAAAAATGTTGCCCTTCAGGTTCTCTTTTAGTCTTTCCCCTCTAACTTTAAACTGATGCCCTCGAGATCTCGATTTTCCAACCCTGGGAAAAAGACTGAGTGCATTCACCCTATCCATGCCTCCCATGATCTTACACACTTCTATAACATTCCCTTCAGTCTCCTACGTTCTAAGGAAAAATGTCCTAGCTTGTCCAACCTCTCCCTATAACCCAGACCATTGAGTCCTGGGAACATCCTTGTAAATTTCTTCTGCACTCTTTCCAGTTTAATAACATCCTTCCAATCGCAAAGGTGACCAAAACTGAACAAAGTACTCCGAGTGCAGCCTCACCAATATCCTGTACAACTGCAACATAACTTCCCGACTTCCATACTGAATGCCCTGGCTGATGAAGGCCAATCTGTCAAATGCCTTCTTCACTGCCCTATCTACCTGTGACTCAACTTTCAGAGAACCATGTTCCTGAACTCCAAGATCTGTCTGTTCCACTACACTCCTTAAGGCCCTACTATTCACCATGAAACTCTGACCTTGATTTGACTTTCCAAAATGCAAGATCTCACACTTATCTATATTAAACTCCATTTACTATTTCTCAGCCCACTTCCCCAGCTTATCAAGGTCCTGCTGCAATTTCTGATAACCTTCTTCACTGTCCACAATGCCTCCGATTTTAGTGTCGTCTGCAAACTTACTAATCATGTCTTGTACATTCACATCCAAATCATTGATGTAGATAACAAACAGCAATGGGTCCAGCAATAACACCTCAGGCACTCCACTAGTCACAGGTCTCAGTCCGGGAAGCATCCTTCCGAGAAGCATCTACTTCCTATCATCAAGCTAATTTTGTATTCAATTTGCCAGCCCCCCCTGGTTTCTATGCAATCTAACCTTCCACAGCAGCCTACTATGTAGAACCTTATCAAAGGCCTTACTGAAATCCATATAGACTATGAGAAAGTGAGGACTGCAGATGCTGGAGATCTGAGCTTAAAGATGTGTTGCTGGAAAAGCGGAGCAGATCAGGCAGCATCCAAGGAGCAGGAGAATTGATGTTTCGGGCATAAGCCCTTCTTCAGACTACATCTACCACCCTGCCCTCCTCAACCTTTCCAGTCACTTCACAGAATCCCTACAGTGTGGAAACAGGCCCTTTGGTACAACAAGTCCACACCAACCCTCCGAAGAGTATCTCACCCAAACCCATTCCCTTACCCTATTACTCTATATTTACCCCTAAGTAACACATCCCTGAACACTATGGGCAATTTAGCATGGCCAATTCACCTAACCTGCACATCTTTTGGATTGTATGAGGAAACCAGAGCACCGAGAGGAAACCCACACATACACAGGGAGAATGTGCTAACTCCACACAGACAGTAGTTCGAGGCTGTAATCGAACCCGGGCCCCAAATCCGGTGCAGTGAGGCAGCATTGCTAACCACTGAGCCACCGTGCTATCCTTCATCAATGAACTCTAACAAATTTGTGAGGGATAATCTCCCACTCACAAAGCCATGCTGACTACCCCTGTTCCAAATGCATGTATATCTTATCTCTTAGAATCTTCTCAAGTAACTGACCCAAGCACCTAGTTAGGCTTACTGATCTATAGTTCCCACATTTTTCTTTGCAGCCCTTCTTGAATAAGAACACAATATTTGCTACCGTCCAGTCTTCTGGGACCTCACCCAAGGCTAATGATGATGCAAAAATATCAGCCAGGGCCCCGGCAATTTCTTATCTAGCCTCTTGCAGTATTCTTGTGTATATCTGGTCAGGACCAGGAGATTTATCCACCTTCATACACTCTAATATGTCCAACACCTCCTCTATTGTGATGTGGACTGTCCCCAAGATATCACCACTGACTTTCCTAAGTTCCCAAGTCTTCATATCTTTCTCCATGGTAAAAATAGAGGAAAAGTATGATATGCTGTGATTAAGCAGGAAGCTTTGTCAGTTACATGAGCTTGTGAGAGTTATTCAGAATACATCCTTGTCTTAAAGTCTCCATAGAAATGGATCAAAAAACTTTAAGTTTCTTTACTGGACAAGAAGGATTTAGCAAGAATACTTCCAAGATTATACAAAGATTTCAACTTTGTATATATAATACCTAATGTGTAGAGAAAACTTCAGTTGATGGCAGATATATTCTTTACAGTGACAGATAACCACCTTATTAGGTATGATGTTAAGTTTATTCATAAAATTGACAGCGTCAAATAGACCAGCAAGCCACAACTGGCTTAGCCAGATCTAACAGGAATATTTGCTTGACCAAGGATATTGCAACATCCATTGTTATTATGTTTAGGATTGGCCAGACCAAATACTCAGCAGATTCACATGAAAAAAATATGTTGAGCACCAACAACGCTTTATAATTATGGACAACATACTAGATTACGATGAATGATTGGTTAATCCATCTTCCCTTCTGGAAGATGTCTGAAAGAAGATGTGCCAGGGACAGTTGATGATCATCAAGTGTAAGCCAGATTCCTGATGAAGGGCTCCTGCCTGAATTATTGATTTTTCCTACTGCATGACCTGCTGTGCTTTTCCAGCACCACTCTAATCTTGACTCTAATCTCCAGAATCAGCAGTGCTCACTTTCGCCTCAATCATCAAGTATAAGCCAGATCTCAGTCAGTAAATGGTGGCCTGGGATCTCCAAGGACATTGAGGATCTCATTGCCAATCCTGAAACCTGTGCTATCCACTATAGTGACTGTAACGAGGTCAGCCATACAGACCTCATGGAATATGAGTTCCCTGATTGGGGCTGTTACTTTGATCCAATCAGGGAGCGCTAGCTGACAGATATATAGGCGTGTCAGAAGCTGTGTTCACTCAGAGCTCACTCTGAGGAAGCTGGATCAGTGTGAATGACTCTCCATGTGTAAATAAGGCCGCTGTGGTTATTTCACTGTTTATAGAACTGTTAATACCTACCACCTTCGCCATTGAACCATGAGAACATGTGAGCAAAAGATCTTTTTGTTTATGGTGGAAGATCTTAGCTCATTGTCATCCACTTTTTCTCCTGGTGGATAAAGATTAAGAAGCTGTACACCATGACTATGAATGCAGCCCCAGGAGTCTCACATTAAATGTTTGCAACACATAGTCTCCCTGATGTTGTCATTTTGGACAATGGTCACAGTTTGCTCATGAATGATTTAAAGTTTAATGATTTGGAAGGGACCTAAGAGGCAACTTTTTACACAGATGATAGTGCATGTATGGAATGAGCTGCCAGAGAACGTGTTGGAGGTTAGTACAATAACAACATTTAAAAGGTGTCTGAATGGGTACAGGAATACAAAGGGTTTAGAGGGAATATGGGCCAAATGCTGGCAAATGGAACTAGATTAATTTACAATAGCTGTTCAGCATAGGCTGGTTGGACCAAAGATTCTGTTTCCATGCTGTACAACTCTATGACTCTATGAGTGCTTCAGTCAATTCGCAATTGTTTTGAATTAAACATGTCATAATCAAATGGGAAAGCCAAGCATGGGTCCAAGCTGAGTCAGTAAGACTTAGTTCCCATCCTACCAAAGATGTTAACTCCCTACTTATACCCAAAGGACTGTCAAGATGTATATAAGAAAGGTGCAATCCTAGTGTGCACAATGGGGCACAAACCATGAGGGGTACTACCATCAGTGATAAGTTGTCATATTTAGTACAGGGGCCATTTATGTGAATTAGCAATCTGAACAGAAAAGACCATCCCAGGAGGTACAAACAGCAGAGATTGTACTGCTGAAGGGATGGTACAAAAGAACCGCAGGACCCCATGCCATGATGAGTTAATTGTCCACCACCAATTGATTGGAATAAATCCAATGGATTCCCCTCCACACATCTGGGCCCTTTCTATTGCAGTTTTCTTTTCCTGGAATGAGAAAAAGGTAGTAATTGAGTGAGTTGAAAGTGGGTGGGGGGGGGCGAGCATGGCTGTTACTACTGGAAGAAAGTGGTTGAAAGGTCATCCAACTGGATGAGTGGCCAGCACAGAGACCATGCAGGGTTGGTAATAGAACATAGAAGAATACAGCGCAGTACAGGCCCTTCGGCCCTCAATGTTGCGCCGATCCAAGCCCACCTAAACTACACTAGCCCACTATCCTCCATATGCCTATCCAATGCCCGCTTAAATGCCCATAATGAGGGAGAGTTCACCACTGCTACTGGCAGGGCATTCCATGAACTCACGACACGCTGAGTAAAGAACCTACCCCTAACATCTGCCCTATACCTACCCCCCCTTAATTTAAAGCTATGCCCCCTCATAATAGCTGACTCCATACG
>NC_057729.1:26320932-26370807 GCF_004010195.1 Chiloscyllium plagiosum
ATATCAATTACGTCCTTGCCTTGAAGCGTACTATTCCAAGCCACGCATCCTAAGTCATGCCTCACCGCATCATAATTTCTCTGTCCCCAGCTATAACTCTTGCCCTGTAGTGCACACTTATCCCTCTCCATCACTAGAGTAAAAGTCACCGGATTGTGGTCACTGTCCCCAAAGTGCTCACCTACCTCTAATTCTAACACCTGGCTTGGTTCGTTACCCAGAACCAAATCCAGTATGGCCTTACCTCTTGTTGGCCTATCTACATATTGTGTCAGGAAACCCTCTTGCACACATTGGACAAACACTGACCCATCTAACGAACTTGAGCTATAGCTTTCCCAATCAATATCAGGAAAGTTAAAGTCCCCCATAACAACCACCCTATTACTTTCACTCTTCTCTTGAATCATCCTCGCAATCCTTTCTTCTACGTTTCTAGGAATATTAGGAGGCCTGTAAAAAACTCCTAACAGGGTGAGCTCACCTTTCCTATTCCTAACCTCAGCCCAAACTACCTCAGATGGCGAGTCTTCATCCATTGTCCTTTCCAATGTGGAGATTGAGTGATGGAAGATGTTGCACATAATAGTGAAAGTGGCAGCGCATGAGCCTTGGAGAGAGGTGGGTGCAGTAACAGAGATGGAGTTAGTGTGAGATAGCAAAGAGAAGAGTGTGACACATAGTCTGACAAACCAGTAAAGGTCACTGACCTTCTTACAGCACTATTGGCCATTCCTCTGCACTGGATGGAAAATGCCATGGATGATATGTCGGATCAGGCTGCTAGGGTCTGCCAGGGCTTCCGCTATCTAAACCTTGCGAAAGTGGATGCCAGTACTTTGCATCACTCTATCCAGCAGGACCTTGAATTGCTGTTGGAGGATTGAGGTGCCACATTCCCATTCTGTAACAGATTCTGATTCAGTCCAGCAATGTACAGGGCAGCTTTGGAATGCCAGTGCTCATCCAAAGACCTTTAAAGTGTGGTGCAGGTGCCAGGAATACTGGTGCTTTAGCACATATACAGTGAATAGCAGTTTGTTCCATTAGCGCTGCATGGTGAGATGGGGAAAGAAACAGATGTGAGAGAAGCTATAGGGAATGGGAAGGTGCGGTACATCTGGTTAGACATGGCAATAAATTATGCTAGGCCTAGCTGCGAGAACTCATCCAAAAACCTTACACAATTAGCACTTAGCCAAAAAAAAATCTCAACACAACTGGTACTTGGTTAAAAAAAAATCCATCGTTGGTGACCTTCAATGAAGGCAGTAAACAATTTTCTGTTATAAGCTGGGATGCAGTGCTTGAAAGAATTGTGGAAGCAGATTCAATTGTAGTAACAATCAGAAGTGAATTGGATATTGAAAGGGAAACATATGTAAGGGAATGAAGCTTTCACAAAAAGCAGGCACAGACATGATGGGACCAATGACTCCTTGATTCTGTATGTCTGAACAGAATAAGTATCTGAGTTGATCTGTCAGATCTCACTGAACACAGAATAAAATTGCACTTGAATAAAAACAAACATGCAATATGAAATTAAAATATATCATTATACTATTATTTGTGCATCCTTGCAAAAACATTGTGCAACATTTATGATTTACTACAGTAGTGTTTTTACGAATACATACATGAAAATCTACAGCATTGAAGATGTCAAAAAATTGGGTAAATGCTTTGGCAGGCTTTTAGGATATGATTTCAACAATCCTGAGCCATGAATTAGGATTATGTTCGACCATGATGGGTGAAATTCTGTCCAACTTTCTGCACAATACAAGTTTCTGACAATTCTGGTAAGTGAGAGATCATGTGGAATATGGACAAGTATATTCCTATACTCTTAGCTGAGAGGAAGTAATCAAAACAGTTAATGAAGAGCAACATGTTTAATTTATCTTGTCAATAATATAACATGTCTGAAATGGTTAATATGTAATTCTGCTCACAACCATCTGCTCAGGGAAATTAATGACTGACATTAAATGCTGGCCTTGTCATTGTTGCTCACATCTCAAGAATGAATAAAAATAAAACTGCTTATAAAAGATGCCACCTTATTTCATCTCTAGATCTATTCACTTTAAAAATGTTCATGGTTGAGGGTGAACCTCAATTAAATTAGTAGTGGCTCAAAACCATTGTTAAATGGCTTCTCAAAATGATATAGGATCTTTATTTCTCTATAACAATTATACAACTCAGTAATTAAAAACACCACGCAGGGCTCCAGACTGTGAGCTGAAAGATGGGATGAGGTTAGATCATTCTTTTTGGTTGACAGGGGAATGATGGGATGATGGCTTTTCATCCGTGTTATAAAATGTTCTGTTCCTACAATGCTGCTTTATTTAATGTTAAAAAAAGGAGAGGGAGTAGAGTCAGAAGAATCACACATTTCCATCATAATGATATCACAGTTCTAACTTATAAAAAAAAGATAATTATAATCAACCTGCTGAGCATTTGCCAAGCTACTAAATGTAAAAATAAATACTGATGTCTGAAAATTGTGATGATTTATAATAGGTTATGAAAGGAGAAGTTAAGAGAGACATTTTTTATTCTCTTGTGGGATGTGGGCATCGCTGGCTGGCCAGCATTTATTGCCCATCCAGAGTCGCCCTTGAAAAAGTCGTGGTGAACTACCTTCTTGAACATTGCAGTCCACTTGCTGAAGGTGGACCAACAAAGTTGTTAGGGAGGGAATTCCAGGATTATGACCCAGTGACAGTGTCAGCCCCTTGTTACTCACGTGTTAACCAGCAATTGAAAGCTTGGTAGAGATCTTGTGCATCTATTTGCCTGCCTGTTTAACTGGCAGCTAGGTACCCAATACTCCCACAGAGGGTTTAAAGATAGAACTTGAGCTCCAACACTTGTTGTAGAACCCTAATTGCTAATTCCAAGGAGAAATGGGTGGTAGGTGCATTGCAGAAACCAGCCCCAGAGAGCTCTTCTGGTGAAGAGTAGCATCCCTACATTAGAGCCAGGAGGCCTCGGTTCAAGTCTCACCTGCTCCAGAGGTGTGTCATAATATGACTGAACAGGTTGTTTAAAAATATTTACACCTGAAAAAGTTCCTCAGATGTTGAGAAATTTACACGACAATTGTTAAATGGGCCAAAGGATTCCTCCCTGAAATTATGGAGGGTTTTATGAAAAAAAATTGCAAACAAGACAAGCAGGTGTGCATCTCTGCCCCCATCCCCAACAGTCTTTCTGCTTGCTGCTGACCTATTCACATCCTTTGAGATTTGCTCACTTCCACAACAGCTCTTATCTGTTGACCAGCTGTTAGCAGTTGCCAGTTAAATTTTCCCCTGATAAAATTGGCAAATGGCAGCAGTGCGCAGCACACTAAGGAAATGAGACCAGAACCTGAAAGTAGTATCTAAGCACTCCAGGAACTGCTTGAAAACAATCAGGGCAATCCCAAGGTCCATGATCAAAGTCTTCACGTGTTTGCCATGCCTTTATATTACAGAAAATCATTTATTACAAATGAATGCAAAGGGGAAGGTGATACTGCATTTCAGAAATCAGGACAGGATGTCTACAGGAACATGCTAATACATGTTTTTCATGCCTCAAGGGCATGACAATGTATGCAGTTCCTGTCATACAGAAGAGTGACAATTATTGCACTGCACCATTCGTGCAACCAGCACATCTGTTGAGAAATCACCGCAGACATAATGGCGCCGCTTATGTTTCATGTCGGATTTTGATTGTCACATAGGAATTGCTATCTGCTGCAATAAAAAAGTACAATCCCAGTGGGTGATAAATTTATTAAAGCCTCAGCAGCCATAGGTAATTATGTTAGAATTATTTAGGGTAGAACTTTGGAAATGAACTAATGATAATCAAATCTTGATTTTTTTTTTAAGTCAATACCAAGGTTAACAATATTGTGGAGTAACTTGTCTGGAACAATTTGATTTATCCTAAGGTTGTGAAAAAATGCTGTAGAAATCCGACATGTCTTTCATTTTGATTCCTGAGTATGCTGATTTCTTTTTCATTCGGAATTTTGGTATATTCTTTGAAAAATGTAATTCTGCTGGATCATTTTCTTTCCCCATAACATATACATTTGATTTTGCAGTTTAGATTTTGTAACTTTCCTAATTCCTGCTGTAACTGAATTATAATATTTGCCAGAGCCAGCCATTAAGAAAACATTACTTTTCCTTAAATCATGCTCATCTCACCATGTGTCCAGTTGAAAAAAAAACATTCCTGTATTTTATGGTAAAAATCCACAGCTGAATGACATGTTTTTTCAGCTACAAACCCTATGCACTTTTATCTTACATTTTTTATATGTTCAAGACAATATTAATGATCTCTTGGAGTCAGGCATAAATTATTCAGCATTGATCTTTCAGTTTAATATCTCGCTACATTATCTCCTGCTTCACATGGCAATTCTTTTAATGTGATCCTGACATGTCAACAAAAAGATTTACAAAAGTTTCAGACTTCAGCAATGGAAATTAATATATATGTATTCCTACTAACAGACAGTGCAGTCAACTAGGTATCAAAGACTCAGTTGTGTATTCAAATATTTGTTTAACATGTCAGTTGGTGATACAGCCCAAGTATTACATTTCAGTGCCAACAATTTTCCTTTGTATGTGTATCTCTGCACAAGGCATTGCAGCCCCACTCGACAAATATTATTTTCATGACAATTGAAGATTCAGAACATTTCTTATTATTTGCTCCCCTTTATTATTATTTTTGTATTTTCAATTTTTTTTTCACTTTTTTATTTCTGCTTTATTTTCTTTATGGATTTTTCTTTGGTTTCCCATTTTTATTTTTTTCTCTTCCTTTATATTTATTTCCATTAGGCCATGGTTATTATTGTCTTCCTTCTCAATCAATTCTGTTTAAATTTTTTAATCTTTTCCCTCTTCTTGAACCTACTTGTCCTGCAGAAACTTACGTTGCAATCTCCATGCACCTCTCTAATGTGCTTCATTCAAAAATAAACTTGTGAGAAGCAAATGCAGAAACAGACAAAAAAAAGATGAGTAAGCAGCAGGGAAATAAAATGAGTCAATGTAAAGCTATTGACATTATTTGTGAAGTGGAGACTTCTCTAATTCCAAATTATCACAAGCTCAGTACCATAATTTCTGTTTCCTGAGTACCCCACTGCTCTTAATATGACTATTGGTGCCCCAACCATGATGGCAAAGGTGTGAATTGAGGGAATCTTAGGCATGACGTTTCATTGAATCTCCATTAGAAACTTCGCCAAATCTTTTGGTAAGTTCAGTCCCAAGTGTCATTTTCGGGGAGTATCTTATCCTCGGTGACCTCTAGCCAGTTTTCTCTCACAATTTTACAGTGATCACATGATTAAGCATGCACCATAGTCTGTACTCTTGCACTATTATATGCTTACCAGTGGCAAAAGTGCTTGGTCCATGGTCCAGAGGAATCACCAGCAATAAGGAGGTAAATGACATTCTGTGTTCCACCATTCTTTCTAACTCCACTAATGCACCCACATTCCACCAATGCTCAAAATGGCTAGGGAGCAGCAGGCAAGTTTATTGGAGAAACTCGTGAATCTAGTCGGAAGGTGGATGAGATCAACAATGTCATCTGCACTGTGCTGGCTCTGGCATGACTTAGGGTCTGTATCAGTTCTGTGTGACTCTATGGCTATCTCTATGATTTGGTTAGAGACAAAAAAAAACTGCAGATGCTGAAATCCAAAGTAGACAGGCAGAGGCTAAAAGAACACAACAAACCAGGCAGCATCAGGAGGTGCAGAGGTCGACGTTTCAAGTATAACACTTCTTCAGGACTGGGGTTAGGTGAGGGAGAAGCTGCAGATAAACAGGAGGTAGGGTCAAGGTGGTGAAGTGGAGATAAGTGAAGACAGATGGAGGGTACAACCTGGTTGGTCAATGGGAGGAATGAATCCGGTTGGCAGGGAGCATGGAAGGTAGGGGGAGAGGCTGGGAAGGAAGTCGGGGGATGGGAATAGAGGTTATTTGAAATTGGAAAACTCAATGTTGAGTCCTCCAGGCTGTAGGGTTACCAGGCAGCAGATACAGTGCTGTTCCTCCAAGAGGAGCTATGGTTTGTTTTGGCAAAGGAGGAGGCCAAGGATGATCATGTTGGAAAGAGAGTGGTTTGGGGAATTGAAATGGGTGGTGACTGGGAGGTACAGTCAACTCCTGCAGACCTGGCTGTGATGCTTGGTGAACTGGTCCCTGAGCAGTCTCCCTGATGTAGCGAAGACCACATTGGGAGCAGCTGATGCAGTAAACTAGGTTGGAGGAGAGGCAGCTGAACCACTGTCTCAACTAGAGGGAATGTTTGGGGCCCTAGGTAAAGGTGAGGGGGTAAAGGAACATCTTCCCTTCCCCACTCCTCTCTGCCTTCCACAAAGACCATTCCCTCCAACAGTCCTTGGTTCAAACCAATCCCACCACCCCCTGCAACCAGATACAAGACCTGCCGACATTGGAGGAACAGCTTATTTTCCGCCTGGGCACCCTACAGCCCAGAGGACTCAACATTGAGTTCTCCAATTTCAAATAACCTCCCTCCCCAACCCCGACTCCCTTCCCAGTCCCTCCTCCTCCCTTACACTGCTCCCTGCCACCAGCCGGACTTGTTCCTCCCATTGACCAACGAGGTCATACCCTCTACTTGTCTTCACCTATCCCCATTTCACCACCCTGCCCCTGCCTGCCCCTCTGTGATTAGGTTGGCAGCTGCCTTTAGAGTCAAGTCCATCAGAGGATTTGTTGCCCACTGGAGATGCACACAGACCTTCTTGTATTTAGACATGGACTGTTTCAGTGTCTGAAAAGTTGCAAATGGTGCTGAACATTGTACAATCATCAATGAACAGCCCCACTTCTGACCTTATGATGGGGGGGGTGTCATTGATGAAGCAGTGGAAGATGGTTTCGGACAGTACCCTGAGGAACACCTGCAGTGATGCCCTGGAGCTGAGATGACTGACTTCCAACTAAATTCCTATGTGTCAGGTATGTCTCTAACCATTGGCGAGTTTGCCTCCTGATACCCATTGATTCCAGTTTTGCTGGAGGTCCTTGATGCCACAGTCAGTTGAATGCAGCCTTGACGTCAAGGGCCATCACTCTCACCTCACTGCTGGAATTCAGCCTTTTGTGCAATATTGAACCAAGGCTGTAATGATCTCAGGAGCTGAGTGGCCCTGGCGGAACCCAAATTGGACATCACTGAGCAGGTTTTGCTGAGCCGGTACTGCTTGATAGCACTGTTGATGACACCTTCCATCACTTTACTGATAATCAACAGTAGACAGATGGGGTGGTAATTAGCCAGGTTAGATTTTTCCAGCTTTTTACGTACAGGACATACCTGGCCAATTTTCCACATTGTCTGGTAGATGCCCATGCTGTAACTGTACTGGAACAGTTTGGCTAGGGGAGCAGCAAGTTCTAGAGCATAAGTCTTCAGTACTATTGCTGGACTTTTGTCAGGATCCGTAGCCTTTGCAATATCCCGTGCTTTTAAACATTTCTTGATATCACATGGAGTGAATTGAATTGGCTGAAGATTGGTATCTGTAACGCTGGGAGCACTGGAGGAAGCTGAGATGGATCATACACTCAGCACTTCTGGCTGAAAATTGCTGCAAAAGCTTCAGCCTTATCTTTTGCACTGAAGTACTGGGCTCTTCCGTCATTGAGGATAGAGATATTTGTGAAGTCTCCTCCTCCAGTAGTCATTTGATTGTCCACCACCATTCACAACTGATATGGCAGGACTGCAGAGCTTAGATTTGATCTGTTGGTTGTGGAATCACTTAGTTCTGTCTATCACTTGCTGCTTATGTTGTTTGGCATGCAAGTAGTCCTGTTTAGTGGCTTGCCCAGCTTTACACCTCATTTTCACATATGCCAGGTGGTGTTCCTGGCATGTCCTCCTGCACTCTCTGTTGAACCAGGGTTGATCTCCTGGTTTGAGTGGGGGATATACCAAACCATGAGACTACAGATTGTGCTGGAGTACAATTCTGTTGATGGCCCACAGTGCCTCATAGATGCCCAGTCTTGAGTTGCTACATCTGTTCAAAATCTGTTATATTTAGCACAGTGATAGTACCACACAACACAATGGAGGTTATTCTCAATGTAAAGGCGGAACTTTGTCTCTACAAGGACTGTGCATTGGTCACCCTTATCAATATTGTCATGGACAGATGAATCTGCAGCTGGCAGATTGGTGAGGATGAGGTCAAATATGTTTTTCCATATTGTTGTTTACCTCACCACTTGCTGCTGACGCAGTCTAGCAGCTATGTCCTTTCGGACCTGACCAGCTCTATCTGTATTACTGCTGCCAAGTCAGTCTTGGTGGTGGACAAATGTTTTGAAGCCTTCCATCAGTAAACAGGGGATGCTTGACTTTCCAATTTAGTAATGACAAAATCAGAATTATAATTAGGTTTATTGGCATGTATGCAAGAGCAAGAGCCCCCAACAAAGACTCAGGAGGCAGACAGGATACTGACATGAATGGACTTTTATTAAAGCAAAACTTGGTTAGTGGATCTTCTCTGAATCTGGCTTTGACTTGAAAACACAATCATTTCCTTAATCTTCAGATCAAATCAATAACACACTCTGAATTTACAGGTAAAAAGCAGTATTTTTGTACATTTTGTGTTACTATGATCATACACAATGTGGTTACCCATTCCCTTCTGTGAGACCAATCTTGTCAATGATGGACACTCCGATGGGCAGCCCTAGGTTCTTAGTTTTTTTTAATGATGTTTAACAATTATTGTAATCTCTCGGCCTTGGGATTGTTTGATATTGCATTCCATGTTACTGGCTGTCCTCTTTTCAGTCATGACGCACATTGTTTATCTTGAAGGATTGCTTGAATTCTATTTTTCTCTGTACTTGCTATCTCTTATCCAAGTCCATTACCCCTTTTTATATAAAAAGTTGATTCTGTTATAAAGGCTCGTAATATTAATAATAATTAAAAGTTTGTAATTTTTTCTATTGTTAACTTTTTTAGCTAATCAGGCAAGAAATGCCAGACATCTCTTTCATGCTTTATAATTATGTTGGAATTTATGTCCGTGACTATTTAAAGAATCTTTAACCAGAACTTATTAATCGTGTAAATAGTTTCAAAAAGACAACTAATTTCTACAAGGTAAATTTAGCTGCTGATTTTTATTACTGAACACATCCATAATGAGAGTAGAATTAATTACTTTATAGTTTAGTGATTTTTCACAGTATTTGAGTTATAATTCCATTATTAGTTCTATGTTTTGTTCCAAATCTTTGACATGATCATCCTTGAAAACAATCATGAATGAGAATGAAAAAGATAAACAAAAGAAAAAGGAATGGATAGAGTGGACAAGTTCCTGCTGCCATTTTGAAATTGGAACAGACTGACTGTCTTTAAAGCTAAGTTGATAGTCACTGTCAGTGACCATCCTCCCATGGTCTCCCATTCTCTAACATCTCTCACCCTTATACGTTGTGTTGCCTCCTTCACAATTATTATGCCCTCTGTATCCCAGAGTGCTACCTCCAATCTCCACAAATGACTGTCCCAATGCACCTACCACAGCAGTGGCCCCAATAAACCACCCCTCTCTATGACTTTCATTGAGCAGAGCCCAGGACTGACTCTAGCTCAACCTGTGGACTAACTGGAAATGATAGCCCTGGCTGATGACTGATCTGATCCCTGAATGATCTCTGTAGTTCTCTGACTGACCCATGCTAGTCTCAGACTGGTTGTATTGGGCTGTAGGGCTGTGTGTGACCACTCCCTGGACTGAAATGATGCAGATCTGCTGACCTTAAATGCCAACTAACCATGCTATTGACATAGTGTACTGAGACTGATAACAATCCCCATTGACTTGGCTGAGACGACTCCCCTTTGAGACATGGTCATTCAGTTGATGCATTTTCAATGTGTTTGTTATATACACTGTTAGTGCAAACAGAAGCTAGGACATTGGTATCGCACAATCCCGCACAGCAAAATATTCACCCCAAGACTGCTCATTACTGGCATTCATGACAATGTGCCTGGCTTTGTGTCTGCACTAAGCGGCACAGTATACAGAAGTAGAATGAGTCTATATATTCTGATGGAAGTAGCAAAGTGCAAAAGGGCAAGACAAGGTAGAGATGATATAAGCATCCGATTAGGCACAAAGTGAATGAGTGCTAAAAATGCAAGCTGAGAATGTTGGGTTGCAACCTGTTCCCATGCATGAAATGAATTCCTGCCCCTGCACATAATGCAGCATGGCAGCAGCATTGCAATGTAAGCTGGCAGGGAGCTCCAGAGTGAAGCACTGAAGGGGGTCTAAGACGTTTCATGCTGATGTGTTTAGGCAGGGGTTTTGCCAATGACAACCTCCATTGACATGATGGCGAGGGCAGACAGACCCTGCCCTTGAAGTCTGCCATGAGATATTTACATCTGAAAGAAGTGAAACTATCATGGTCATTCTAACAGATGAGAAACTTAACAAACAATCCAGGTCTTTTTCAATATATAATTTCAGTTACATCACACTGTAAACTTTTGCTATAAATTCTGAGTCTTACGATCTTATACTCCACAATCACCTGATGAAAATACCTTACCAAAAGCTAGTGCTTCCACATAAATCTGTTGGACTATAACCTAGTGTTGTATGATTTTTTAACTTTGCACACCCCAGTCCAACACCGACACCTCCAAATCATGAGGTGTTGGGAACAACTAGCCAAGGTGGAGGCCCAGAGGAGTAAGTGGCAAGCTGCAGCCACCAGATTATTATTTGGACTGCAAGGGAAAATAGCAATCTGCATAGAAATGAAGTGAGATTAAGTAATTATAAGATGTTAATGTATGCAACTCAATACCAGGATTTTTAACTAGCTGTTGAAAGCTTTTATAGAAAATCATACTTATTTTCCTCAACACTGAGAAATGTTTAAAATCTTCAAACCGAACAATCACAATCAATACTTGTTCATTCTCTTCATAAGTTTGTTAAGTTGCCAAATGGGATTTGCTTTGGAAAAATCCATGCATGGTGCTCTTTTTAAATCCATCTCTTTTATGATTAACATTTTGTACCTAAAACTGACAAAATATATTTCCAAAGACCAACGGCAACAGATTCTCATCCAGTTTTAAATGTAAGTGATAGGATATTTTGTAAAGCTCCTTATGAGTTTTCTTTTCAGTTCTGGATTACCATATGAGGGAGAAGCAAATATAAAATTCCCATAGTTTTACCAGATTATAGAGACACCCATTAGAGACAGAAGACTGGTTGTGAGTTAATCTGAGGGTCATCATGAGAAGGAGATTCCTTCAGGATAACCTCAACCAGTGTGGAAATTGAACCCATGCTTTTGGTGTCACTCTTCATTGAAAACCAGCCATTCAGCTAACTATGCTAACATACACCAAGAAGCAAAAATAAGGTTATACTGTTTGAAATAAATGAGGAAGACTTGGATAGTCGCTCAAGTGGTGCATAAATGTTGGCATGGACTAATTGAAATGAATAACTCGTTGCTTTTTTGTATTTCCTGTGTAAAGTAAAATCTAATTTTTACATCTGCCGTACTTCCTGAAAAGAATCACCAATGCTATGTTCTTTCCAGGCCTGAGAAAATGACACCCTGAGTTTGTCAATACAACATAAGTGTCAAAAATTTACCACACAAAATTTTTGGGTTTTCATTTAAATCTTGGATCTTATGTAATGGACAGTCGTTTATAGGAAATCCAAGTGGAATAAGTTTGCTGAAAAAAGAATGAAAATACAAATCTTGATCACAATTATCTTTTCTATTTTTAAAGCCTACAAGGAGAAAATGAAGGAGCTATCAATGCTCTCGCTAATCTGCTCTTGTTTCTACTCTCAACCACATCCCAACACAATTAGCAAATTTGGTGGTGAGTGATGTCTTTATGTAATCTATAGATTATTCTGTTAATATGTTCAAATTGCATAACTATACTGTAAAAACTGTATTTGCCCAGCAACATAATTTGGTAGTAATAGTTATTGTTTTATTCATGTATTTGTAAAACCAGTTTTAATATCTGTACAATTATTTATTTCATATAAATATATGACAACAAATGTGGCATAATTCTGAAATACTGATTTATTGATAAAACTATGTGGTAAAATGTTACAACAAAAAGCTAATTATTAAATGCAATGCTATGTATCATTTAAGGTCCAGAATCAAAAATGAATAATCAAATTACAGGACATCAAACAATCAACCTTCATAGACCATTGCCCCTTAAATCTGACAATATTAGGACTGTGATGATTAGATCACGAAATTAATCATATTGACATTTCTGATACAATTAGCACCAAAACCTAGCAAACACATTTAATCCAAATGAAATTCTGTGACATTACAATTCTCTATGCATTCCTTGTACCCTTCTAAGGCAACATTTCGGTGCATACTTAACACTTTAAATCATTAATAATTCACAATTATTGGGTACTTACCCTTTACTTTCCTCGCTATATATATGGAATTTAATGTGGGATGGGCCGATTTTCAGCAATAAAATGTGGTTGTTCTGCCAAAGACCTGATCTGCAGGAGCCCTGAGGGAATAAAGTTAAAGGATTCATCATGCAGTTGCTTGGAACTGTGAAATCACAAGGTTAAAGGAGACTGTGGTCTATTTGCTGCTTACAAAAAATAATAAGTGACTTTGGAAAGCAATGCCCAGCAAAGTCTTTAGAGAAATAAAGGTGGAGTTTTGTTGCTTCAATTGTTGAACAAACAGGTATGGAAATTCATAATGGATCCATGCTGCTGTGACCTAGCAACAGCCTCTCGACTGAGGTATGGATAATATTTCAGTTCAAGCCTATAAGCTATGGGCAATTGCTGGAGAGGTCTGCAGGGAGACAGTACTGTATCTCTATTTCTCAGTCAGTAAGAAACAGAGCTTGGGGCTGAAAGCAGCACTGTCTAGATCTCTTTCAGTGAAGTAATTTGACAAAAAACACGATTCTGTTTCAAATATCAGGACTCCAAACTTAGCTGAATCTGAAATCTAGACTGGAGGTTTCCCATTATTCTGTGATAGTCAGCAATCAGATTTCATCAAAAAAAATTCAAAGGATCAGTAAGAAGTCAACACAAATTTAGTCTTCTGAATTTGTCCCTTGACCTAAAGGGATGTTCTGTTTTTTTCCCTTTCTATCAATGTAAATTGCTATTGCTGCTCTGGGTTCTCACAACTTCTCATTTCTCAGCAACACTAACTGATAATACTGTTAGGCATAAGTTCCTTACTCAGCAAAGCCAGAACTATTGACGTTGCAGTGTACCGTACAATGAGAAGGGGTCGATCACTGAACCCCATTCCAGAGAAAGCATAAAAACCAGGAATGAGCACTTGCCATTGCCTCCAGAAAGTATGATGTTGTCATAATTTTATTTTGTTGTTCCATAAAATATGTGGTTGAGTCAGTCACCAAAGGAACCTCCTGCTCAGCTGCTGTAACTTCAATGGAAAAGCTGCTACAGTTCCAAACTGCACAGATTATAATTTCACAGAGTTTTCTGGAGCCTTCCACAACAAGCATTGTGTGCAATCAGAAGAAACCCCATGATAATTCATTCCCACTGTACACACTTCTTTGTTAGATAGAAATATAAAAGAACAAATCAAAGGAAACATTTGAAAGTAGTTGTTTTAAAATTAACATAATAATGCTGGACTATGCTTTACTCACTATTGTCGAAAGTTTCACAGGTTATTTGAAGAAAGAAGAGATTTGAGTTTATCTTTCATTCCATAGTTCAATTCACTTTCTATCGTCTGTTCAAATATCCCTCCTTTCTTTAGATATGGAAGTGAAACCAATTAATAAGCGTGCATCTGGACAAGCTTTTGAAGTGATCCTGAAGCCCCAGTCCACTGATCTGACACCTGAACAACCTATCTCACCAAAGAAGAAGGAAATCTCTTTGGAGGAACTTCAGCAACAGCTGGATGCTGCTGAGGACAGGAGAAAGGTAAACAGCATACCAGTGTTATGTGTCAAGTGGAGAATTGAACATTCCACACCTACCTCACTGACTCCTAACTCAGTTTTCCATAGGTAACGTTCTTCTAAAGTCTCTATCTTCCCATAGCCTTTTGGATTTGAAGTCAATTTGTCCAATTGAAGTCACAAGTTAGTAAAATAAAAATTATCTTCGCTGTTCATAGAATAATATAGTCCAAGGAAGCCATTATACCCATAATGCCTGTGCTCCCCTGTTCTTTCCCCTTGGACTTTCAAATTTCACTTTTCAAGTAATGCCTAATTCCTTGAAAGTTACTCATGAATCTGCTTCCAATTTCCTTTTATGTAATGCTTTCCAGACAGTAACAACTTGCTGCATAAAGGTTCTTATAACCTTCCCTGTGGTTCTTTTCCCACCTACTTTAAATCTGGGCCCTATCAGTCCTTCTGCTCATGTAAACAGTTTCTGATTAACATTATGTCCAAGACATTGCAAAAGTAGTGACTGAGACACTGTTAGCATTCAACATCATGACTCCACCAAAATGGAAAGCAACTTTAGGAGTCCACACAGAAGAATATAACATGAAACTATAAGAAAAAGGAGCTAGAGTAGTCATGTGGCCCAACAGCCTGAACCACCATTCCACAAGATCATAGCTTATCTTCCATTTGAGCACCTCCCTGCCTTGATCCTATATCCAACAATCCCCTCAGTATCCAAAAATTGTTTGACGTCTGTCTTGAATTTATTCAATGATTAAGTGCGCACAGCATTCTGGTGTGAGAACTCCAGAGATTTATAAATCTTTGAATGAAGATTTTTTTTTCTCATCCTAGTCCTACATGATCAACCCTTTGATCTGGACCTGGAATTTTTTTTTCTCAGCTTCTTAGCCTTCTAAGAATTTTATGTTTCAATTTGATCACTCATTGTTCTAATTTCTAGAGAATATTGATCCAATCAACTGAATCTCTCCCCATAGAACAACATCCTCACTTCAAGAATTTAACGGGCCTTTACTACATTGTCTCTGGAAAAAGTATGTCTTTCCTTAGCTAAGGAAACCAAAACTGAACATAGTACTCAATAGATTATTCATCAATGCTTGGTACATTGTAGTAAGACTGTGTTACTGTACACTCCAGCCCTTTCTAACAAAGGCTAATATACAGCTACTATGTATTGTTGAATGCAGAAGTTCAAAGGTTGTTAGTGATTTTACACTTCTCCAGAATGTGTTCCTAGTTTTCAATCAATTGGAAACCCCTGAGCTGGCAATAATTTCAATTATAAGCTCTTGGCTCCATTAAAAATATCATTGAAAAGATTGTACTTGCTGAATTGTTAAATTTGGATTGTGAATGGTGCATTCGATTCACAATTATTGATAAACAGCTTTACAGGCTCTGAAAGAGCAATTTTATATTTGCTGAATAACAAATATCTTCATTTTGAGAGTAAATTATACATATTTTTTGTTTACGATATTTAATCATCCATTTAAATTCCATTTCTATGCAAAGTAATTTTGTTATCTATAAAAAATCAAAAATTAAAATTGAAACCATTCAGTAGTTGTTACTTCCTGATTCAAAAGCAATGTACTACAGATCTAAATTAAAAGCAGAAACTGCTGGAGAAATTCAGCAGGTCTGTCAGCATCTGAAGAGATAGGAACAGATGCTGAAAGGAGTATTTTTGACGCAAAATGCTAACTCTAGTATAACCCCTGGTTTGATGGTTTATCAGAACGCTTGAATGTAATTGGCTGCTTCCCCTGCTTAATTGTATCACGACTGCATGATGCCTAAAGATGTCCATATCTTGGCACCAGAAATAAACTCCTGGCTGGAAAGAGGGAAACCCATACCATAGAGTTTGCTGGATCTTTTTGTAGTGTTTTCCTCAAGGTCAGCAGTACATGTCTTTGCTGCTGTCTGCAAAATGCAGCACAATTATGCAATCTGTTTCTAAAATCTCAGTCATGTCAGCATAACTGTTATTCTCTGGCTTTACAGTCCCAAGAGATGCAGCTTCTGCAACAACTTGCAGAAAAGCAGCAACACAGGCGTATCGTTCTACACAGGGCAATTGTGGATAACTGTGACTTCAGCAGAACTACTGAAAGGAAGTTAAATCAGAAGATGGAAATTTGTAGTGAAAATCGCAAAGCTCATATAGCTGCCCTTAAAGATCGTCTTCGTGAAAAGGCAAGTATTTCACATCTTTTAAATTCTATTTCATGTTCAAAAATAGTTAACTGTAAATGATTATGTTTTATTCATTTGAATAAAAGCAAATAATTGTCCACTCCCATTGTTATTTATTGGACATTTATCCTGGAAAAAGCTTTCTAGTGTTTTATTGTTTCTGATGGCCTGTCTTAGGTAGATTTTAATTTTACGTTTAATTGGTGAATCTTAACGTATAGACACTGTGGGCGTGCAATTTCATAGATGACTTGCTCTCAAGTTCAGGAAGAGATAAAGCTTCCACACTGCCTTTCACTCTTTCCAACTTACACTTGAATCTCTAGCAATTATTATTAAATTCTTTACCGCTGATAAAGCTGTAGACTTCGAGAGGTAAGCGTGAATGGTGGCATATTAGATTGTTCGTAAATGGAGTAATACATTTTGAAAATTTCATTATGACTATGTCTATTGCACCTTTAATGTCCTATTTACAGAGGAATCTTGATTATCTGGCATTCGATTATCCGAATATCAGATTATCCGGCAAGATCGCAAGGTCCTGATGCTCGGCAAAACTATGTTATCCAGCATTCAATTATCCAGAATTCGACTAACCGAACGAAGTACTGCCCGCCTGTGTCCTTCAGATAATCAAGATTCCTCGTACAATAATTTCTGTGAAAAGTAGTGATTTTAAAAAAAACTTGATTATGCTTTGGAAGATTTACAATAATAACTAAGTTGAAACACATGCAACAGTTCAAAGGCATATAGTTCATATATATTGTTATTAATGTCATGAACCTGGTTGATAAACATTCAACAGTATTTGGATTAGATTAGATTCCTTCCAGTATGGAAACAGGTCCTTCGGCCCAAATAGTCCACACTGACCCTCCAAAGAGTAACCCAGCCAGATGCATTCCCCTACCTTATATTTACCCCTGACTAATGCACCTAACACTGTGGGCAATTTAGCATAGCTAATTCACCTGTCCTGCACATCTTTGGATTATGGGAGGAAACCGGAGCACCCGGTTGAAACCCACGCAGACACAGGGAGAATGTGCAACCTCCACACAGACAGTCACTCGAGGCAAGAATTGAACCTGGGTCCCTGGCGCTGTAAGGCTGCAGTGCTAAACACTGAGCCACTGTGCCACCCCATATGCATTCAGAAATGTTCTATATGAAAAAGTTGTTTTAAAAAAGAACCCCCAAGCAGATATCAGTTAATTTCCTTTGGGCCTTGAAATTGCTGCTGAGCACAAAGTGCAAGTCTCAACCAGAAAGCCCGAGGACATCTCAAAATTGGACCTTAAAATTGGACCTACAATCTTTTATTATTTTGACAAGCTGCTTCCAGAGACTCATTAAGAAAAATCAGCCACTAGTCCAACTGGCCAGGGAGCATAAAGCAGACTGCTCATCTGTAGAAATAAGACACTTGAATAATTACTGAATCCAATATCAGGTCACGCAACTTTCAGGCAAATGTACTCTGGGCATAGGCCCTAGTCCTCAGAATTGACTTTTATAGCACTTATTTTCCAACTGCAAAACTTGTGTGATGGAGGTTCAGTTTCTTATCCATGATCTGCTGATATGTTTCCACTTCAACTGATCACACAAACTTTAGTGGGTTCCAGTTCAGTCAGGAATTCTAGGTGTCGGCAAAATGGATTTTGGCACAATGCCACAACCTCAACCTATGGACAGTGGAGGCACTGATTTTCTTTCTGATACATGGCTAATCAGGAATGTCACCCACTCTTACTGCCTGGCATTAGCGTGTATTGGTGGCAATTGCAGGTTGATAGCCTGCATTATGGGGCACTACCTACTGTGCCATATGACCTCTCAGGTTATTATGTACTTCTGGTAAAAATATGTAAAAATCAACATATTCAGATGAAACTCATAATTTGCAATATTCTTAATGTAATACTTTATTGCTGATATACTTTATACATATATAATTTGTATTTACTTCATTCATTTCAACCTATGGTTGCATTGTATTCGTGACTTATGAGTTGGAAAATCAGGTTGCACTATAAGTACAGTAGATTGAAAAATAAAGAACACCTTGCAAAATACTTGCATGCTGAATGTAGCAACATTGTAACTTTTTAATGGATGTTTCTTCTGCTCGCTACAGTTTATGCTAAAGCATCCATTACCATTAGGTTCTGTGCAACAGTCATGCTGTTCAGTAAAGGAGGACCCATAATTTGTCATAAAGTGGAGCCATGATATCTTTAATGTAAGTTAGGTGTGGTAGCTCTTACTGATTAGGCCCTGCATTTGAAAATGTGCTTTAGTAACATCTAAAATATTATATTTTCTCAAACTGTTCTTTATCTGAATAGTTAATGATAATTAAAATACTTTATATCTGCACTACTTGTATAAAGAAATTATTTCCTTAACAACCCAGTCAGAGAATGTCAGCTTATGTGTAATTCAAATAAATATGTCTGTGTCTTACAAATAATTTTCCAAAGTTTCCCATGAGGGGCCTTCAGACAAATAGTAACCCAGTCCTGCAAACTATATATACGGAGCACTCTGGGTATCCGCTGCAAATATTGACATGTTTCTGACAATATTTATTTTGATGTTCAGAAGAAAATAATGTTTTTCTGAAACTATGATTGCAGCTTTAAAAAAATGCAAATAGACTCATTGCACAACTAGAACAATTAATAAGAAAATAATTGAATACATCAATACATCATAAAAGACCTGTTCTTTGGTGTCTGCACTTAAAATCTAAAAAGGACGGAAATTTAAAACCCTGATGCAACTCTAGGAATCCATAAAGCGAATTTTAAAAACCTACAGGGTAGAACACTTTGTGGGAATTAAATGCTTTATCTCAGGAGATTGAGATGAATGAAGTTAATCTGTATCAATTTTATGAGGTTTTTAGATTGTCAAATAAAATTGAAACTCCATCAACTGCATCATTGAAAAAGATTTCAGATCCATCTCATCCCAGAAGCTTCTGACTGAAACTGGTACAACTTGATGGCAATGAAAGGATTATGTTTTTAAGACTAGCTGTTTGAATGTGTTGTCTTCTATAATTTGTGCATTTTCTCTGTTAGGAAAGGCATGCAGCTGAGGTTCGTAGGAACAAGGTGTTACGAGAGGAACTTTCTGGCTGAACGTCTTTCTATCACATTGTGAAGAACACCCTTGAATGAATCTAATGACAATGTCCTGGCTATCAAGTTACGATTTCTGTTCCTGAATTCAATACTTCTAATAGTTCATGCTTTTTTGCATTCAGATTATTGGTTCTTATTTCATGTGCAATACAGAAAGTTGTAAGTAGGCAAAAATCAGCAAAATATCAATAGTCTAATGATATTTAAAACATTCAGAGTATTAATTGTTATTAACATCATAATCTGCCAATGTATTTTAACATGTGTATATATAGATCCATTATATTAATTAACAGATTCAACCTACAATTAGAAAAGTTTTACCCACAAATTAATTAAAGTTTTTTAATCCAATATGTAATTAGCCATTGGGCCTATATTGGCATTATTATGGGCACTTAAGCATTGTCAACTTTCGAATTGTTATGCCACAGTGTAATCATTGGAGCTCCTTTCTTGGACCTCACATTTAGAGGATAGCAATTCTCCAGCATGCTATGTTGTTGGAATCCTCAGCCATTTGAAGGCAACTGAACATCACTGAAGCAAGTAATGATGCACATTAATAAATTACATAAGTGTGGCCAAATTCATCAAATCAAATAATAAAGTGACTGTTCCTAATCATACTTCTGAACAAGTAACCCAAAGATATATTTTAAATTATACATTTTATTGTTTAAATGTCTTATGTACTTTATAATGGCTATATTTTAAAATTTATTGTTAATGTAATAATTTAACAAATATGTAATTTTAAATGAATGTCAATGTTTATTCTATGGAGGAATCACAGCTTATTAATTAATGTTTGATGCCCATAGGGCCTTACATATTTAGAAAATAAAAATATGTAGGCCTTCAACAGACCTATTTGACAGTTGATCTTGTTGGTTGAAGTTGTTAATAAATGGAGTAAGTTCCACCTATAAATAGAAAACGTCATTGGTAACATTGTATAGTACATATGTCAGATTAAGCAACTCTTTCTATAACTTATGCTCACTAAAGAGGGAGAAACCTTCATGTAAGTAAGCAACATTTTGGTGAAAATAGTCTCCCTGCAACAAGTAAATGGTTAATTGTATGTGTGAGACATTCCTAAATTATCCAGCTGAATTTTTGTCTTATTACTGCTGTAGCTGTGCTGAGTAGAAATGGTTTGCCAAATATTAAGGTGTATAAGTTATGGATTATTGTGGAGTATCTGACTTTGAAAATTTTTTTGTAAATACCTAATTTTCTTTAAACGATTGTATTCGGCAAGCTAGTACATAACCTTTAATATGTAACACTGTACTTTGCTAATATCTACTTTACTTATGTGCCATTTCACCTCGAACTCTGACGGTTTGTATATCTGCCTACTGGAATTGAAACTAGAGTCAGGGTAAGACCGTAAATGGTGCTAGATACTTTAATCTATTAACTGTACTTGAAGGTGGCATGTTTTTAATCACTTGATTAGATCTTGCTAATTATTGGTGTGTTTGTATTTGAATCCTTTGGGCTTTTTGAGAGGAAGTTAACGATTCTCTCCCATCACACAGTAAAAGTCACAGGAAGATGATCACCCTGAAGATTCTTGTCCACCCATTATAGGTTCCATAATGTGCATTTTAATGTCAGGTCAAAATTGTTGTAGTGTGCAAAATGTGGTTACAAATAAATTCCATGATATATACACTTACAATTTATTTCTGCTGTTTCTTTTTCACACTGATAAAAATAAATGTGTATATATATATATATATATATTATACATACACACACATATATATGCTGTCATGGTGTAGAAGTCCATTGGCAACCAAATGAGCTAGGATTAGTGTAAGGATTTTCAGTCAGATGAAACAATGTCACTTTTGGGCACATGTATTAATTCTTAGCTTATTGTTACATGTGGCAAGTTGGAGAATATGGTCACTCCCTCAACAGTTTGAGATTATATAATATTGCTATATCTGTCCCTTCTACTTCTATCTCTCTGTTTTGCTTTCCTCTCTGCTTCTTCTCTTCACTTTGGTTTGCTCTAACTTTCCTCATTCCTCCTCTAACGTTTGTTTTCTTCTTTTGGTTGGAAGTGATGGTTAGTATTATGTAGTGATGTGTGCAAAGGAGCCACTTATGGTTACAGGCTATCTTTGTCATTGGGGATCAGGTAAATGCTTTCCTCTATTTCTATTTCCTTCTTATTTTTGTTCCTTTACACCTTTATTCGCATCACATTCATTTCCTCTTCACTTTCCCAGCCAACATTCCCAATCCTAGTAGTCACTCATGTTATTTCTAATAATCGTATTTCATTCTTTTTGAATGCATCAGATCTAAACTCTGCATTCCTACCACATCTAGTCATGAATAATGGTGGACAATTAAACAATTCACTGGAGGAGGAATATCCCTATCCTCAATGATGGAAGAGCCCAGCACATCAGTGCAAAAGAAAAGACTGAAGCTTTTGCAGCAATCTTCAGCCAGATGATCGTCCTCCAGTGCTCCCCAGCATTACAGATACCAGTTTTCAGCAATTTGATTCACTCCACATGATATCAAGAAGTGGTTGGAGGTACTGGTTAATGCAAAGGCTATGGGCTCTGACAACATTCTGGCAATAGTACTGAAGATTTGTGCTCCAGAACTTGCCGCTCCCCTAGCCATGCTGTTCTAGTATAGTTACAACACTGGCATCTACCCGAGAATATGGGGTTTTTTTTTGCTTCATTATTCATTCATGGGATGAGGGCATCACTGGCAATATTACCCATCCCTAATTCACCCAGAAGGCAGTTAAGAGTCAACCACATTGCTGTGGGTCTAGAGTCACATGTAGGCCAGACCAGATAAAGGATGGCAGTTTCCTTCGCTAAAGGATATTAGTGAACTAGATGGGTTTTTCAACAATCAACGATGGATTCATGGTCATCATTGGACTCTTAATTCCAGATTTTCTTAAAAATTGAGTTCAAACTCTACCATCTGCCATGGTTGGATTCAAACCTGAGTCCCCAGATTAACAGTCCAGTGATAATACCACTAGGCCATTGCCTCTCCATTGGCCAAGTTTGTCCTGTACATAAAAAGCAGGATAAATCCAACTCAGCCAATTACCACCCCAACAGTCTACTCTTGATCATCAGTAAAGTGATGAAAGGTGTCATCAACAGTGCTATCAAGCAATACCTGCTCAACATTAATCTGTTCAGTGACACACAGTTTGGGTTCTGCCAGGGCCACTCAGCTCCTAACCTCAAACATAGACAAAAGTGCTGAATTTCAGAGGTGAGGGGAAAGTGACAGCCCTTGACATCAAGGCTGCATTCAACTGAGTGTGGCATCAAGGAGCCTAGCAAAACTGGAATTATTAGGTATCAGCTGTAAACTCTCCCTTGGTTAGTGTCATACCTGACATACAGAAAGATGGCCATGCTTGTTGGAGGCCAGTCATCTCAGCTCCAGGACATCACTGCAGGAGCTCCTCAGGATGATGTCCTAGGCCGGACCATTTCAGCTGCTTCATCAATGACCTTCCCTCCATCATAAGGTCAGAAGAGTCACACCATTCGCGACTTGTCAGACACAAAAGCAGTCCGTGTCCAAATGCAACAAGATCTGGAAAATATCCAGGCTTGGGCTAACAAGTGGCAAGCATAATTCATGCCACACAAATGCCAGGCAATGCCTATCACCAATGAGAGACAATCTAACCACTGTCCCTTGACATTCAATGGTGTTACCATCACTGAATCCCCCACTATTAACATCCTGGGAGTTGTCATTGATCAAAAACTCAACTGGACTCACCATATAAACACAGTAGCAACAAGAATAGGTCAGAGGCTAGGAATACTGTGGTGAGTAACTCACTTCCTGACTCCCTAAAGCCTGTTCACCATCCATAAGGCACAAGTGAGGAGTGTGATGGAATATTCCACACTTGCCTGGATGAGTGCAGCCCCAGCACAAGAAGCTTGACACCATCCAGGACAAAGCAGCCTGCTTGATTGACACTGCATCCACAAGCCTCCATTCCCTCCACCACCGATGCTCAGTAGCAGCAGTTTGTACTAGCTGAAGATGCACTGCAGAAATTCACCAAAGATCCTCAGACAGCACCATCCAAACCCACATATCGCTTCCACCGAGAAGGACAAGGGCAGCAGATATATGGGAACACTACCACCTTCAAGTTCCACTCCAAGCCACTCACCATCCTGACTTGGGAACACATCATTGCTCCTTCACTGTCACTGGGTCAAAATCCTGAAATTACCTCCCTAATGGTATTGTGGATCAACCCACAGCAGGTGGACTGCAGCAGACCTAATCAGGGGTGGCATGGTGGCTCAGTGATTAGCACTGCTGCCTCACAGCACTAGGGACCTGGGTTCGATTCCCGGCTCAGGCAACTGTCTGTGTGGAGTTTGCACATTCTCCCCGTGTCTGTGTGGGTTTCCTCCAGGTACTCCAGTTTGCTCCCACAATCCAAAAATGTGCAGGTTAGATGAATTGGCCATGCTAAATTGCCTATAGTGTTAGGTGAAAGGGTAAACATAGAGAAATGGGTCTGGGTGGGTTGCTGTTCGGAAGGTTGGTGTGGACTTGTTGGGCCGAAGGGCCTGTTTCCACACTGTAAGTAACCTAATCTAATCTAGTTCAAGAAGGCAGCTCGCCACCATCTTCTGAAGGGCAACTAGGGACAGGCAATAAATGCTGGCCAACCAGCAATGCCCACCTCCCACAAAATGGATTCATGTTAAAAATCCTGCATTCCCTGCCCTTCACTGTTTTGTCACACATTTCAACCCTAACCATATCTAAAAATTATATAGAAGAAAATTTGTGTGGGGGATATGATGAATAAGTCTGCGGTTGACACAAAGATTGGCCAGGTGATTAGCAGTAGGGAAGAAAGTCTTTGGTTACAGGAGGATATAGATGGATTGGTCATATGGGCAGATCAATCACAAATGGAACTTAAACCTGAAATGTGCCCAGTGATGCACTTTGGAAGAAGTAACAAGATTAGACAGAACTCAATAAATGGCAGGACATTCGGAAGCTCAGAGGAAAGAGGGACCTTGGACTGTTTGTTGACAAATCCCTGAAGGCAGCAAGACAGGTTAATAGGGTAGTTAAGAAGGCATATGGAACAACTGCTTCTATCAGTTCATGGCATAAATTTTAAGATGAGAAGGTTATGTTGGAGTTGCATAGGACTTTGATTTGATCATAGCTGGAGTACTGTGGACAGTTCTGGTCACCCACATCATCGAAAGGATGTGATTGCACTGGAGAGGGTTCAGAGAAGATTCACCAGTGCTACCTTGCATGTAGCAGTTTAGCAATGAAGAGAAGCTGGATAGGCTCAGGCTGTTTTCTTTCGAGCAAAGAAGGCTGAGGAGGTTCCTGATAGAAGTGTCTAAGATTATAAGGGGCATGGACAGAAGGCTCAATAACAAGGAAGCATAATGTTAAGGTGAAAGGCAAGAGCTTTAGAGGGGATTTGAAGAAAAATGTTTTCACCCAGAAGCTGATATCTGGAATGCACTGCCTGGGAGGATTGTTGAGGCAGGAAACCTCACAACCTCTAAAAGGTATGTGGATGATTACTTGAAATGTCACACAGGTCAAGGCTATGGGCTGAGTGCTGGGAAGTGTGACTTGTGTAGTCTGAGAATAGTTTTTGTTGGTACAGAGTCAATGGCAGAAGGGCCTCTTCTATAATGTATGATTCTATGACTATCCATCTAATTTATTTATTTCATTTTACAAGAGTGGTCAGCAAGAGGACAGAGGGCACCATACCTAACCAGTTCCCCTCCTGCCCTCACCTTCTTTGTTTCTCTTCCTCTCAGCTTCAAAGAGGTCTGGTTACCAACTGCAATAGCATTGGCAAAATTTTGTTTGTAACATTTGTTATTAATTTTGTTTATGAGTTATGCACGTTTCATTGGAGGAAGTTGTTTTACTAGCAAACAAACAAATAAGTGTTTCTTTAAGATATCAGCATACGGCAAAAAATAATCTAATCTAGGTGCTAAAATGGCAAAACTATATGCTCATGCACAATTACAGCAGATTAAAGCCATTCAGGCCTCGTAAATTATGTTAGTACTTCTGCTGTATTTAGGCAGGACCCACTTTTTTATTTTCTCATGCCATTAGTGTATTGCTGTATTTCTTTCCCACCCTCACATGCAGCTAATTTCCTTTTAAATGCATTTATGTTATTTATTTCAACCACTCAATGTGGTAGCTGGCCCCAAATTTTCTCTACTTTGAATGCAAGTGCTTTCCTAAATTTCTGAATTGCTTGATTAACAACTTCCTTATATTTTTAGCCAGTAGTTGTCATCTCTTCTACAAGTGAGACATTTTTGTTACAAGCTCACAGAGCAAACTGTCTGGCTTCTACTGTGTTTTCACTGAACAGCCTGTAGGATGGATGCCAGCAGTAACTGTGCCTCCTTGTCTAGGTCACTTGACTACAGCAAGCCAAAGGCACATCAGTATGGTATTGTGTTTCTATGTCAAATATATCCCTTCTCATACAAAAAAAGCAAAGAATTCTTTGCATTTTCATTTCCACTGAGTTACCCACATTGCCACCACACACATAATTAACCTCATGCATTGGCAGTTTGTTTTTGTCATCAGTCATTACATATGCATTGAACTCATATGGCTGAATTTTACAAGAAACCAACTATGTGTCAATTTCTGGAAGTTACGTGGAGGACTTCTCTCATTGAGCTCCAGTGAGTTTCTCACAGCTTCATTCATTGACGATACACCATGTCTCTGTTACATCCCACTCGTACTCTCTCGTATTTACCAGTGGCAGAATCACTCATCACTGCGAGGACCTCCTGGGATTCCCAATGCCAGCACCACATTTAAAATGCAATTGTGTACCAGGTCAAGTGCTGTCAATCTGGAGTTGCCCTTCATGGCTACTTTGTGTGAAGAATTGCCCCAGAGGTGGCTGAGACTGAGACAGAGATGTTATCTCCCTACTTTGCTAGATTAACCTAGAGGTCCTGGTGGATGGAGTGGTGTAGACAAGGGCCATTCTCTTTCCTCAGGATTGACAGAGAAGACCACAAACCAGGTCCTGGCAGCCTGGTCTGAATTTGCCATCCAGGCCAGTGTAGTGTCCACAGTCTGGAGAAACACTCTGTAATGCTGCAAGATTTGTGACCTAAGACCACAAGACATAGGAGTAGAAACCTGGTCATTCAGCCATCGAGTCTGGTCCACCACTCAATCATGGCTGGTAAGTTTCTCAACCTATTAGCCTGCTTTCTACCTATAACCCTTGATCCTCTTGATACTCAAGAACTTTTTTTTAATCTCAGTCTTGAATATACTCAATGACCTGGCCTCCACAGACTTCTGTGGCAATGAATTCCATAGATTCACCATTCTCTGGATGAAGAAGTTTTTTCTAATCTCCTTTCTAAAAGATCTTCCCCTTACTCTAAGGCTGTGCCCTCGGGTCCCAGTCTCTCCTACTAATGGAAATGTCTTCCCAACACCTACTCTGTCCAAGTCATTCAGTATCCTGTAGGTTTCAATTAGACCCCCCCATTATTCTAAACTCCATCGAGTATAGGCCCAGAGTCCTCAAATGTTCCTCATTTGTTAAGCTTTTCATTCCTGGGACCATTCTCGAGAACCTCTTCTGAACATGCTTTAGGGCCAATAATATCCATCTAGAGATATGGGGCCCAAAACTGCACACAATATTCAAATGTGGTCGAACCAGCGCCTTATAAAGCCTCAATGTACATCTCTGCTTTTATATTCAAGTCCTCTCAAAATAAATGCCATCATTGCATTTGCCTCCCTAGCTACAGACTCAACCTGCAAGTTTACCTTGAGAGAATCCTGAACTAGAACTCACAAGTCTCTTTGCATTTCAGACTTCTGAATTTTCTCCCCATTTAGAAAACAGTCTATGCCTGTATTGTTCCTACCAAAGTGCATGACCTCTTACTTTCCCCTTGTACTCCATCTGCCACTTCTGTGCCCACTCTGTTAACTGTCCAAATCCTTCTGCAGTTCCCAGTTTCCTTAATGCTACCTGTCCCTCTACCTATCTTTGTATTTGTCTGCAAATGTAACCAGAATGCCCTCAGTTCCTTCATCTAGATCATTAACGTACAAAGTGAAAAGTTGTTGTTCCAACACTGAGCCTTGCGGAACACTACTTGTCACTGCCTGCCTTTCTGAGAAAGACCCATTTATCCCCAATCTCTGCTTTCTGCCAGCCAGCCAAGCTTCTATCCATGCTAGCACATTGCCACTTACACCATGGGCCCTTACCTTACTCAGTAATAGCCTGTGTGGCACCATGTTAAAGGCCTTCTTGAAGTCCAGGTAGATAACATCCATTGGCTCCACTTGATCTAACCTGACCATCACTTCCTCAAAAACCTGTTCACTCCACAAGGGTAAGTGACACTACATTCCCTCTGCTACCTTGCACTCACGTAATCACTGCAACTACACCCACCTCTCACCAAGGCTCCTGGTCTATCACTTTCAAAACTGCATGTAACATCTTTCCAACTCACTCTCACCCACCCCAAAACATCCACACTACCAAGCCTACATGCCCTCTGCACTTCCCAGGTGCCACTCAGGACACCTTTCTCCACCTGAACCTACACTAAAAGGTGTGTCTCCCACTTATCTCACTCAATCCTTCCCTTTGTTTCATTTTGGAGGTAGTGGCCTAGTGTAGAGCGTAGTGTGCCAAGCGGTGCAGTGCCTGGTGTCTTTCTCCTTGGTCCCTACAAAGGGAGAATCCATGCTTTAGCAGGAGAAGACGGAGACTGGTCATGAGATGATACCAAAAAACCCCATGGCCCAGCGAATAAGAATCATTATGCATTGCTGTACTGCTCTCCTACTACCGCCACTGTAAATGTACTCTTAACATGTTTAAATCTCTATTCCTATTTCACAACTCATTCTCTATTTAGTCTCCTACAGCTACCAGTGGCATCTGCCCAGGCTCCACCTTTAAGAGAGTGACCCCCATAAGACATCATTCTCTCCTCTACTTCTGATAAAGAAGCCACAGATCCCTCAATGAAGGCATTGACAAAGTTGCTTCCTACATCCTCCAACAGCTCAGATACTGACACCTTGATGGGTATGTTAGCTAGATTAGAGTAAGGAGTACCTGTTGGTGAGCACATTATTGCCACATCTCCTCAACTGGTGCAGGAAGAAACATCCCAAGTCGATGTCACTCAAAGTACAGCTGGAGGCCAGGCAGCTGCTCAGACTTGGGTCGGAGATGACCCCATGATGTTATCATTAAGAACTTCATACAAATGCAAAGGCAGACACAAAAGCAGCAAATAGGTTTGCCAGAGCAATGTATTCAAAGTTTGGAGAATTGTACCAATGCTCTGCCATGTTGCATCTGACATATGAGCATTGTCTGCTCCATGTACAGATTGATGGCTGCCATGGACATCCAAGTTCAACATTCTCCGCACTGGGTTGGATATGTGCACAGGAATGCAGTGAACAAGAGATCTTGACCTCACCAGTAGGGCCAAACCAAAACATAAGATTAAAAAATTAGGTGACTGAAAACTAATGATATCTGTGACAAAGTAACAAAAATGACTTTCAAGATTTCCTTTTTGATAGTTAACAAAAGAGCAGGGATGGATGCTGAAACACATCGATTCAAAAAATGTTTCTCAGTTTCCTCCAAGTTCAGTATATGGATGATTTAGACAGCAACAGTTACAATTTGAGTTATTCCTCATGTTCCACTTACAGTGTTCAGCAAATTGGCTCATATGGGAGGTGAGGACCTCAATTCAATTGTTTTCACTGAAGGGATAGTGTTGAGCAACTTGAGGGTCTAAAGATAGATAAGTCCCCTGGCCATGATGGAATACATCCCAGGTAGCTGAAAGAAATAGCTGAAGTTATAGTAGATGCGTTAGTGGTAATTTACCAAAATTCACTGGACTCTGGGCAAAGCGTGGTGTACTGGAGGACAGCAAATGTCACGCTGCTGTTTAAAAAAGGCAGGTAACTATAGGCCAGTTAGCTTACGTCTGTAATCGGGGAAATGCCAGAGGTTATCATTAAAGAAGATATAGACACCTGGATGAAAAGGGCTCCATTAGGCAGACACAGGAAGGTAAGATTAGATTAGATTACTGAATAGATTAGATTACTCACAGTGTGGAAACAGGCCCTTCGGCCCAACAAGTCCACACCGCCCCGCCGAAGCGCAACCCACCCATACCCCTACATTTACCCCTTACCTAACACTACGGGCAACTTTAGCATGGCCAATTCACCTGACCTGCACATCTTTGGACTGTGGGAGGAAACCGGAGCACCCGGAGGAAACCCACGCAGACACGGGGAGAACGTGCAAACTCCACACAGTTAGTCGCCTGAGGCGGGAATTGAACCCGGGTCTCTGGCGCTGTGAGGCAGCAGTGCTAACCACTGTGCCACCGTGCCGCCCACAAAGATCATGTTTGAAAAACTTACTGGAGTTCTTTGAGGATGTAACAAGCATGGTGGATGGTGGGGAAAAGGTGGATGTTGTATATTTGGATTTCCAGAAGGCATTTGATAAGGTGCCGCATAAAAGATTCATCCATAAGATAAGAATGGATTGAGTTGCGGGGAATGTATTAGCATTGATAGAGGACTAGTGAACCAATAGAAAGCAGAGAGTTGGGATAAATGGGAGTTTCTCTGGTTGGAGATCAGTGGTGAGCAGGGTGCTGCAGGAATCAGTGTTGGGCCCACAACAGTTTATGATATATGTAGATAATTTGGAAGAGGAGACAGTGTGTAACGTATCCAAGTTTGCTGATGACACTTAATTGAGTGGAAAGACAAACTGTACAGAGGATGTGGAGGTTCTGCAGAGAGATTTAGTTAGGTTAGGTGAGTGGGCAAGGGTCTGGCAAATGGAATATACAATGTTGGTAAATGTGAAGTTATCCATTTTAGAAGTAAAAATAGTCAGTCAGAGTATTATTTAAATGGTGAAAAATTGCAGCATGCTCTTGTGCAGAGGGACTAGGGAATGCTCGTGCATGAATAGCGAAAAGCTGATTTGCAGGTGCAACAGGTAATCGGGAAGGCAAAATGGAATATTAGCTTTCAATACTAGAGGGATTGAATTTAAGAGCAGAGAAGTTCTGCTGAAATTGTACAAGGTGCTGGTGAGGCCACCCCTGGAGTATTGTGCACAGTTCGGGTCTCCTTACTTGAGGAAGGGTATACTGGCTTTAAAGGCGGTGCAGAGGGGGTTCTCCAGATTGATTCTGGAAGTGAGGGGGAGAGGGGGTTATTCTTTAAGAGGTTGAACCGCCTGGGACTGTACTCACTAGAATTTAGAAGAATGAGAGGGGATCTTATAGAAATATATAAAATTATTAAAGTAATAGATAAGATAGAGGCAGGCAAGTTGTTTCTACTGCTGGGTGAGATAGCATAAGGTGACATGGCCTCAAGTTTAGGGGGAGTAAATTAAAGACAGAGATGAGGAGGAACTACTTTTCCCAGAGAGTAGTGAATCAATGGAATTCTCTGCCCAAGGAAGCAGGAGAGGCAACTTCATTAAATATATTCAAGACATACTTGGATGGGTTTTTGCATGGTAGGGCAATTAAGGGTTATGGGGATAATGCAGGTAGGAAGAGCTGAGATGGTGGATAGATCAGCCATGATCTTAATGAATGGTGGAGCAGGTTTATTGGGCCAAATAGCCTACTCCAGCTTCTATTACTATGAAACTATAATTCCCTGGGCCAATCCTCAAGAGGCTCAAAGTTGTCTAAGTTTTTTGAAGAAGTTTGAAACTTGGAACTTCACAACTTGGATCCATAACAAATGTTGCAATTTTACAATTTTTAATCAATTAGAAAATGTGCCTGTTGTCACTTTTTGGTTGCAGAGTGTGTTCCAGTGATGGCTATTTTCAGAAAAATAGTCAGTTCTTCTCTAATGCGATGGTTGTGTTCTTGTGCAACCCCGCATTATTGAATAATCACACTTTAGAAATAGTTCTTAAAGTGCTAGCGCTGTAATCACATTACAGCCAACACATGCTTTAAACGCTTGCACTGTAGGAACAGTATCCCTAATTTGTCAATCGTGTTATAGCAAATTTCCATTGATGAAATGCACGTTGTAACAGAATGACCTAAATGTGGCATTATTTCTGTATGAGGCACTCAATTGATTTAGGAATAAGTGTCAAAGGAAAAGGGACACATCATGAAAGCTGCTACTGTGAAAACGCATTTTTGAGTCAAGATTGTGAGTTCGAGTATTCTTGCTAAAACCTATCTCTAAACCAATATCAATTGAAAGCAAATTTTCTTCACTAGTTGCACAATATTGTTATGCACATATTTCATGCTATGCTCCCACATTGCAACAATAACTTGACTTAAAATATTTTATTTAGAAACAAGAACAGAAATTGCAAGGAAAACGCAAGAAGTCTGGCAGAATCTGTGGAGAGAAAACAGAGTTAACTTTTCGGGTCCAGGGACACTGCTCAAGTGCAAAGTGTGCCAGTTGTAAGGTTTAAAGAAGAATAAAGAAAGGTGGACTAAATTAAAGACCATCTTTCACCATTCTTCTTAAAACTAACAACTGGTAACCTTTGCATTTTCAATGGATTTCACACACAAAAACGATGTTCCAGACCGTCTGGTCTCTGGATCATTGAACACCAGATATATAATCCAGGGTTCATGTCAAGGACCCTGCAGAAACCCCAATGATGCACTAACTTCACATGGAAATACAAAGGACAATTGAAATTCCATTGGGCAATTGGCTCGCTTCTTAGGAACCTCCAAAAAAGTACACTGATTGGAGCAGGGATGACTACCCACTTTGACCAGACTGGACCACTCTTCAACCACTCAACTAAAAATAGAAAAGTACAGCACAGAACAGGCCCTTAGGCCCATGATGTTGTGCCAAGACTTAATCCTAATGTAAAATATAGTAACTTAACCTACACACCCCTCAACTCACTGCTATCCATGTGCATGTCCAGCAGTCGCTTAAATGTCCCCAATGACTTCGCTTCCACCACCTCAACTGGCAATGCATTCCATGCGTATCTTTCCTATAGTAGGGCGACCAGAACTGGAAACAATATTCCAAGTGTGGTCTCACCAGGGATTTGAAGACCTGCAGCAAAACCCTGCGGCTCTTAAACTTGATACCCCTGTCAATGAAAGCCAAAACACCATATGCTTTCTTAACAACCCTATCCACTTGGGTGGCAACTTTGAGGGATCTATATACTTGCACACCCAGATCCCTCTGTTCCTCCACTCTGCCAAGAATCCTGTCTTTAATCCTATATTCAGCATTCGAGTTCGGCCTTCCAAAATGCATCACTTTGCATTTATCCAGGTTGAACTCCATCTGCCATTTCTCAGCCCAGCTCTGCATCCTATGTCGTGCTGCAGCCTGCAATAGCTCTCCATACTATCAATGACACCTCCAACCTTTGTGTCATCTGCAAATTTAATAACCCACCCCTCAATCTCCTCATTCAAGTCATTTATAAAAACTACAAAGAGCAGAGGCCCAAGAACAGAGCCCTGCGGGACCCCACTCAACACTGTCCTCCAGGCAGAATACATTCCATCTACAACCACTCTCTGCCTTCTGTCAGCCAGCCAATTCTGAATCCAGATAGCCAAATCTCCCTGTATCCCATACTTCCTAACTTTATGAATGAGCCTACATTGGGGAACCCTATCAAATGCCTTGCTGAAGTCCATATACACCCCATCCACTGCTCTACTGTCATCGACCTGTCTTGACACCTCCTCAAAGAACTCAATAAGATCTGTGCGGCATGACTTGCCCCTCACAAAGCCATGCTGACTGCCTTTAATCACACTATGCTTTGCCAAATATCATAAATCCTATCCCTCATAATTCTTTCCACAACTTTGCTGACACAGACATGAGACTGACTGGTCTGTAATTGCCAGGGATTTCCCTATTACCCTTCTTGAAAAGTGGAACATTTGCCTCCTTCCAATCCTCCGGTACAACTCCCGTGGAGAGTGAGGAGGCAAATATCCTCACCAGCGGCTTAGCAACCTCCTTTCTCGCTTCCCAGAGCAGCCTAGGATAATTCTGGTCTGGCCCTGGGGACTTATCAATCTTAATGTTTTTCAAAATTTCTAGCACATCAATTTCATCAATCTTGATCTGGCCATGACTGTATCCCAGCTCCTCTAAGTTTTCATTTACAACAAGTTACCTTTCCTTGGTGAAAGCCGAAGCAAAAAAAAACTTTTAGAGCTCCCCCTATCTGCTCAGACTCCACACACAAGTTCCCTCCGCTATCCCTGATCGGCCCTACCTTCTCCCTGAGCATTCTCTTATTCCTCACATAGGAGTAAAACGCCTTTGGGTTCTCCCTAATACGTCTTGCAAAGCCTTTTTTGTGCCCCCTCCTGGCTCTCCTCGGTCCATTTCTGAGCTCCTTTCTAGCAAGCCTGTAATCCTCTAAAGCTATGCTAGATCCTTGCTTCCTCCACATTATGTAAGTTGCCTCCTTCCTTTTGATGAGAAGTTCCTCTGTTCTCATCATCCAAGGTTCCTTAATCTTACCCCTTCTCACCTGTCTCTGAGGAACAAATTTGTGCATCACTAGCAATAATTGCTCCTTAAATAGTCTCCACTAACCCAACTCAATTTCGCTAGCCCCCACTATTTGGCTAACATAACCCAACATAGTTAATCCCAACCTGCCAACCGCCTCTGACGCAAACCAATTATTTTAAAGCCACCACATCACACATCTGCCACCCTACCCACTTACCATACCCATGTACAAACCTTACATTCAGTCATTCATCCAATCATGCAGTAACCTTCACTATGGACTTTTAACCTTACCTTAAAGGTAGCCTGTCTACTCATTACATCTAACACTCCAGCACTGTGATAAAGCTTTTTAGGGATTGTACACTCTCCATTTCGGAAGAAACCAGGATTGGAAGTCCTGGCCAGAACTGCAAAGCAGAATCAAGGACTGATAAAAAATTGTGCTGAGTGGCTGTCTGATGAGGATTATTGTTTCATGGATAATCTGAACCATTATGCCATAATCTAGCTGCATGATGCAGCAGATTTACCTATTTCTATCTGAACAAGTATTTCAGGCACCACAAATTTCTGGTTGCTCTGCTATAAAGATCAAGAAATTTCTCATATATTGTGATTTTTCTCATGAAAGACTTGGAGGAAATCTCGGTTTCATAAAAGAAGAAAGTTCAAATTTAAAAGCTTGTTCCTGAAGTGGAACATTATTCTTCAGGGACTAATCGGAATAGCAGAAATGCAATGAGCTGACACATCTATTACATAAGTCTAATTTTATTGACATTTGTGAATATTTTCCAAAGATGAATATATTTTTGTGTTCAGGATCAGAAATATGAAGCTTACATACCAGCAGATATTCCTTATTTCTTTAAAAAGAGCAAAGTTTTTGTTTATCCATCGATTTGTTTTAGCTGTTAGAAGCTTTTCATTTGTCATCTGACAATGCTGGAAGATGAAGCTGTAATTTCCATATGGTTCAATTTTCTCACGGAACACAGCCTAATTATCACAGGCACTTACTTCAGTGAAGAATTTTCAGGAGACATCAGGCACTGAGACAGCCTGTCTCCTGCTATGGTAACTGTTCCCCAAGAGAATATCAGAGTGGGTAGAAATGAAATGAGAAAAGAAGATAGGTGAAAAGTGATGAGCAACGGTCCCTGTAGGGCGACTTAATCAATATTTTAATAGGTTTTCACCTATGGTGACATTAAAGTACTACACCCCACAAAATTATTGGAAATGCTTTATAATATGTTTTTCTCACAAAAAGTGAATGCTTGAAAAAAATGGAATTACTTATAAATAGAATAATTGCATGACCATCATTCAAAAATAAGTTAATTTGTTATTTTAAAGTACTAAAATAGGGACAACACGATGCAGAAAAATCACAACCAATAAAAGAAAACAGTAAAAAGATAAACTATTGATTGATAAATGGAACTGTTTATTCAATAGAATGTTTATGCTTTTCAAGAGTTATATGTGAGTTATACATGTATCCCTTTAATAATCACAGGTACCAGTTTTGCTGCATACTGAGCACTTGTTCATTCGTCCAAATTGTGAATTAAATACTTTCCTGTTCAATTCAGACAACTTAAAGACTTTCCCTGACATTCATCTGGCGTAAGAAAATTATAGCTCATCATTATAGGTGATACAGTGGCTCAGTGGTTAGCACTGCTGCCCCACAGCGCCAGGGTTCAATTTCAGCCATGGGCGACTGTCTGTGTGGAGTTTGCACATTCTCCCGTGTCTGTGTGAATTTCCTCCTGTTACTCTGATTTCCTCCCAAATTCAGAGATGTGCAGGCTAGGTGAATTGGCTATGCTAAATTGCCCATAGTGTTCAGGGATGTGTAGGTTAGGTGCATTCGTCAGGCTTAAATGTAGAGTAGTAGGGGAATGGGTCTGGGTGGGTTACTCTTCAGAGGGTCGGTGTGGGCTTGTTGGGCCAAATAGCCTATTTCCACAGTGTAGGATTCTATAGTTCTATTATAGGGAGCCCATTAATATCATAGCTTTATTAGTTAGCTTTTAGTGTGATTTTTCATGGTCTTCTTGAGGATTCTATTTTTAACTGGAATTTCTCTTCTTATTGTTGTTATTGTAAATATACTTAACTTTTAAGTCTTAAACAAAGTCTACTATGTGTACCAATTTGAATATTATAAAATTGTACAACTATTGATAAACCATTTCAAAATTTGGTAGAACTGCAATATAACAAACTGTGACAATCTGAATTTGCTACCTTCTTCTTCCTGAATACTGATCATTTCTAATTTATTTGGCTCCAGATTTCACAGTAATTCGGAATTAAAAATATACAAAGATGAAATCTGAAATTAGAGACTGTAGGATACTGTAGCCTGAGTCCCATAAGGACAATCTCCTGAATTTCAGAACAAAGCAATGGCCTGAATTTCATCAGATCAGCTAAGAATCAATTTCAAGGCATTTCATAGAGGATTTAAACTCTATGAGATCTAGCAAATTCTCAGGCAATTCTCTGCTGCTCACCTTATTATGCACATACCACACCCTTACAGCATACATTCACAGTTTTGTTTGCAGAGGAAATTCACACCACTATCAGGATCTTCTGGGACCCATGCAACTAGCACCATATTTAAGTCCCAGCTGTATACCAAGTCAGATACTGCCAGCCAAAGAGAGGCCTTCAAAATACACATAGTAGGAGGGAAACTAAACATAAAAACCTCTGAGAACACATCAGTGGGAAGTCTGACACTGCATTGGAAAAATAATCTCAAATTGTAAATGCATTGCCCTTTTACATCATCACCTGTCTGACCAATTGGCATTGTAACTGCAGCTCCAAGAATGAAGTTACACATCCTCAGCACCATTTCATAGTAGGACCTTGACTGAGGGAGTGCGACTCTTTCCCTAACCCTCAGTGGAGCCTAACACTTTGTCATTGTTTAATGTGGGAGCATTACATGTTGGAAAGCCTTCAAACAATTTATAATGTACATCTTCATTGAATAACGGGAAAAATGAATTTTAAAAATGAATAATAGACAGCTTCACTGCCTTCTGGGAATATATAGGGCTGCTTGCCTTTTGAACAATGACAATTTTATAGTCAATACAAATAACCTCACCCAATTCACATCAATTGGAACCTCATAGTAAAAATGATGGAAAAAGCACAGCAGGTCAGGCAGCATCGAAGGAGCATGAAGGGCCCAGCCCGAAATGTTGACTCTCCTGTTCCTTGGATGCTGCCTGACTTGCTGTGTTTTTTCCAGTGCCTTGCTTTTTAACTGTGACTCTCCAGCATCTGCAGTCCTCACTGTCTCCTAAGTGGAACCTCATGTCAATTAAATCCCGTCTGGCTCATGGCACTTGACGCTGCACCACTATTTTGCTGAAAGTGATATTTGTCTTGTTCAAGGTTCTCATCTTCCTGATGGGAATACTGCTGCCACCCTCCTAGCTCTTCAGGATCCATCACATGATTTGTTGTCCAGAGCACTGAATGCATGCATATTCAGCACACTCTGTTTGGAATGTAGAGCAAGGCCCCTCCAGACTGATCCAAGCAATAGAACTTATCTTTAGGAGGCCAATCATCTGCTCTATGACGGTGAAGGAATTGACTGCAAAGTATCTATGTCCCACCTCAGTCAAGAGGTCGTGTAATGGAGTCATCAACTTGGTCGCCAAGTGTAGCCCTTGTCACCCGGTGGCCATCTTTGTAAAAAATGACCCTTGTGAGTTCTTGAGGGTGCTGGCATCATGTCAAATCTAAGATATTTGGCACAGACTTCTAAGGTGTGGTACTGAAAGTCACACATTTTTTGTATGTTTACTAAGTGGAAGCCTTTTCCAGTGATAAAGTCTGCTGTATGGTGTTGTCAATACAACATGTGTATAGTCTATAGCTTCCTTTGGGAATCCAACTATATTGGCAAAACCTGCTCCCAAGTGGCAGCATTGATGTCAGCAATGGGAAACAATGTGAAGCAATGGAATCAGGCACATAGCATCGGTAACAAACTTGATTGATTTGAGAGATCCATACAGGCCACTAATAGATCCTTTGAAGCAGCCGTTTCCATAAAAATATAGCACAGGGAGGTTAGGATACTATCAGCTTGGGAAATCACCAGATGAAAGTGGTTTAAAGAACTTGCACTCCCAATAATTTGCTGCCATTGTACTTCTAAGTAGTATTGGTTACAGGTTTGAAAATCATTTACGATGGCTAGTAAGTGAATGAATATGAATATGAATATGAATATGGTTAGGCCTCGGATACTACCCTGAGAAGCTCCTGCAGCCGTGTCCTGTCACTAAAATGATTGACTTGCAACAGCAACCAACTTTCTTTGTATTGGGTATAATTTCAACCAGTAGAGAGATTTTCCTCAGAATCCTATTGACATCCATTTTTCTAGGTCTCCTCAATACCACATTGGGTACCCTGATGTCAGGTTACTCTCACTCTACCTCTGGTATTCAGCTCTTTTGTCCACACTTTGACCAAGCCAATGATGATGTCAAGAGCTGAAAACTCTTACGACCCCAAAAGTCATCCTTACCGAGGATATAATTATTGAGAAAGTACTGCTGGATATACCCTTTCCACAATGTTTGCTGATGGTCAAATTTATACTGATGAAGCTGGAATTGACCGGGTTGGATTTGTCTTCCTGCGTATGTACAGGACATTCCTAATCAATTTCACTTTATCAGGTAAATGCCCATGTTGTAGCTATATTGATTCAGCTTTTCTACAAGAACAGTGAATTATAGAGCATAAGTCTTCAGAACAATTGCCAGAATGTTGTCAGGATCTGTCATGGTGCTTTCCAAGCTTTTTCTCAATCGGATCTCATTTCGAGACTTGAACATTGTTGTGAATGCTCGGTGAGAACTGTTGTGGGGGTGGGGAGGGAATAGCTGTGAGGGTGGCAGCCTGTTGGAAGAGTACAGCTGTCACAAATCTGTTGGAGCCCCACAGCAACCATTGTTGTCTCAGACCTGGCAACACAAATATTCAGGTGTCAACACCCATTTTGGGAATGTCTTCAACTATTTCTGAATAACCATGAGGAGTGATCAAATCTGTGAGTAACATACTATTGTGTTATTCATTAAATGCATGTTGGCATTTATTATATAGGTTGCTTGACTCACCATAATATTGACAGATCTTTAGTTGTGTTATGTTTGGGTGACTGTTTTTTTATCCCCCCAGCCTCAGACAATTAAAAAAAATTGCAAAAAAATCATAGAACTGTAGATGCTAGAAATCAGAAATTTCTTGGAAAAACTCACCAGGTCTGGCAGCATCTGTGGAGAGAGAAAACAGAGTTAATGTTTTAGGTCCAGTGACTCTTTTTCAGGACCCACACTGTCAAGTCAGATTAATTGCTCTGAAACTGATCTGGGTGCAAGCATTAAATGGTTAATTAAGTCTTAAACAGCAACACATGGTTGAAATCCAAGCACACAGTTACAGATTAAAGTTGAGGTAGGTCCATTTTTGACAGTCTATCCAGCTGTAACATTTTGCAGGTCTTTGATTTTTGATTGATAATGTATTTTAAGATGTGGCTGGAATGTCACTTTCACTGCTAGGGTTGTTGCTGTGGAAACTCAGAGGCTTTTTCTGTAGAATGCACTTGCAGGAATGTAAACACAGGACAAGGCTCTGGCCACTCAAACCTCAGCTGTTAAACGGATGTGAGAGAAACAGCTATTTCTCACTTCTGCTATTGCATTTTAATAGAGAGTGCAGCTTCCACTGCTTTTTCTATATTTGATGTAGAGGAGCCAGTGTTGGACTGGGGTGGAACAAGTTAAAAATCACACAATGCCAGATTATAGTCCAGCAGCTTTATTTGGAAGCACTAGCTATCGGAATGCTACCTAATGAAATAGCAGTGCTCCAAAAGCTAGTGCTTCCAAATAAACTTTTTGGACTATAACCTGGAGTTGTATAATTTTTAACTTTTTTTCTATATTTGATAGTAAAGATAGCTGCTGTCAGGTGGCTGGCTTTCAAACTGTACAGTCATGGTTCAAAATAATATGTCATGGTCATCAAATAATTGGGTAACCTGCCTCCTCATCTGACCTGAAACATTTGGTTCCTTCAGACAGATTTGCATTCTCTTCCAATAAAAGAGTCAATGGAGTTCTGTTTACCATATTAGGCATTGAGTCAATATCAGGGAAGTGTTTCCAGTGTTCTTGGAGTAGTCATTGATATAAGCAATTGTAGAAATCCCCAGGATTATCTTGGTATGTCCATTTTGTAATTGAATTTGGAAACGTTCAAGAGACTTGTCCAACTTGAAGCTGCAAGATCTAGCAGCTTAAGTTTACACTGTCCATTTCAAAATGTTTAATATGTGAAACCAGTCCTTGAACTTAAAGATTAATTTTTATATAGCACATCTTCATAACAATTGAGCTTTGCGCTTCTCTGTCCACCTTAAGCTTCATTCCTCTTGGCTTACCAATAGGAATCAATTCATTTTGTTTGCCCTGCATTCATCATGTGCATTGTCATGTTATGGCATGTTGTGTAAAAGTGACGAGGATGCAACTGACTCCTCTTAATTTTGCACTGTTTCATTTGTTTTATGGATAACAAATGTTCTTTGAGTGAAGAATGAATTTGAATTAGCAGGAATAGATTGGAATTCAAAGATGCAGTTATTATATTATTTTTACTTAATATAAAATAGCACCTTATGTTTGATATTTGGTTGTAATCTGACTTTGTTTTCATTACCTTGCATTTCAACCAGAGTGCAAGATCCTTTGTACCCATTTCTCCATCCCCTACACAATCATTCCATTTGCATTTGGTCTCAAAATGAAACACTATGAGGAGTGAATACTGTGTATATCTTGAGCGATTAGTTCAAATCCTACTATGGCAGTTGAGGAATTTAATTTTTGTTTTGAAATTCCAAATTCTTTAATTAGGTTATCAATAATGGTGACTATTCAATTGCTGGAATATCATAAGAAAGGAACATTTTCTTTCCCAATGCCATTTCATGAAGGAAAACAATTGTCCTGATCCAGTCCAGCTTGAATATGGCTCTGGTCTCACAGCGATGACCCACATGGGTTGATTCTTACCTGTCCTCTGAAATGGCCTAGGATTAGTCAAGAAATATGGCTTGACTAGTGATGCCCACATTCTGCAATTTTTTAAATGTCTACATTGAAAGAAGTATAAGTAATTTGCTGCTATTTGGAAGTAGTGTTTCGAGTTCTGGATGACTGGAAGAAAGAGGAGTAAGGACAGATAAAGAATGTAGGGAAATAGATGGCGGCATCTTGAAAAATGTCCATATTACAGAGGAGGAAGCGCTGGATATCTTGAAATGCATAAGAGTGGATAAATACCCAGGACCTGATCAGGTGTACCCCAGAAGTCTGTGGAAAGTTAGGGAAGTGATTGCTGGGGGCACTTAGTGAAATATTTGTATCATTGATAGTCACAGGTGAGGGGCTGGAAGACTGGAGGTTGGGTAATGTGGTGCCACTGTTTAAGAAAGGTGGTAAGGACAAGCCAGGGAACTATAGACCAGTGATCCAGACATCAGTGGTGGGCAAATTGTTGGAGGGAATCCTGAGGGACAGGGTGTACATGTATTTAGAAAGGGAAGGACTGATTAGTGATAGTCAACATGGCTTTGTGCATGGGAAATCAAGTCTCATAAACTTGATTGAGTTTTTTGAAGAAGCAACAAAGAGGATTGATAAGGGCAGAGTGGTAAATGTGATCTATATGGACTTCAGTAAGGCGTTCGACAAGGTTCCCCATGGGAGACTGGTTAGCAAGTTTAGATCTCTCAGAATACAGGGAGAACTAGCCATTTGGATACAGAACTGGCTCAAAGGTAGAAGACAGAGGGTGGTAGTGGAGGGTTGTTTTTCAGACTGGAGGCCTGTGACCAGTGGAGTGCCACATGGATCGGTGCTGGATCCACTACTTTTCATATTTTATATAAATTATTTGGATGTGAGCATAAGTTTGCAGATAACACCTAAATTAGAGGTGTAGTGGACAGCGAAGAAGGTTACCTCAGATTACAACAGGATCTTGATCAAATGGGCTGCAGAGTGGCAGATGGAGTTTAATTTAGATAAATGCGAGGTGCTACATTTTGGGAAAGCAAATCTTAGCAGGACATATACGCTTAACGGTAAGGTCCTAGGGAGTGTTGCTGAACAAAGAGACCATGGTGTGCAGGTTCATAGCTCCTTCAAAGTGGAGTCGCAGGTAGATAGGATAGTGAAGGCGGCGTTTGGTATGCTTTCCTTTATTGGTCAGAGTATTGAGTACAGGAGTTGGGAGGTAATGTTGCAGCTGTACAGGACATTGGTTAGGCCACTGTTGGAATTTTGCGCGCAATTTTGGTCTCCTTCCTATCGGAGAGATGTTGTGAAACTTGAAAGGGTTCAGAAAAGATTTACAAGGATGTTGCCAGGGTTGGAGGATTTGAGCTATAGGGAGAGGTTGAATAGGCTAGGGCTGTTTTTCCTGGAGCGTCAGAGGCTGAGGGATGGCCTTATAGAAGTTTATAAAATCATGAGGGTCATGGATAGGATTAATTGACAAAGTCTTTTCCCTGAGGTGAGGGAGCCCAGAACTAGAGGGCATAGGTTTAGGGTGAGAAGGGAAAGATATGAAAGAAACCTAAAGGAGCAACAGTTTCATGCAGAGGGTGCTACGTATATGGAATGAGCTATCAGAGGAAGTGGTGGGGGCTAGTACAATTGCAACATTTAAAAGACATCTGGATGGCTATATGAATAGGAAGGGTTTGGAGAGATATGAGCTGGGTGCTGGCAGGTGGGACTAGATTAGGTTAGGATATCTGGTTGGCATGGTCGAGTTGAATCAAAGGGTCAGTTTCCGTGCTGTACATCTCTATGTTTCTATTACAGATAATACATCTCCTGCACTTGCACAATAAAGTGCTGTGGAAAGGGGACCAGGTATAAAGGGCGATGGTATTGATTTGAATGGAACAGAACCTTTGAATTGCTGAAAATAGAACGGGAGGGGAGGATGTGTTGGGCTTTACACTGGAGATTGTCAAAGTGATGGAGGATCATCTGTTCAAAGTGAAGGCTGGTGGGAACTAGAATATAGATAAAGTGGACATCATATTCAGATTCTGGGTGGGGTTGGAGGGGATGAGTTGAGGGCAACAATGTGTAAAATGAGACAGACATGATTGAGGGCCCAGTCAACTATAGTACAGAGAATTGTTTTGTCAGATGTCTATCCCATTCACAGGCTTAACCCTGAAATTCTAAAATTTAATTTTAATTTTAGTCCCATCTCATTTTGGCCTCACAGTCTTAAACCTCTTGCACCATTTCATTGAAGATTAAAAGACATACAATTGTTTCTGATTAGGTAGTTTACAATATTCCAGACTCAACAAAGTTCAATAATTTCATGTCACAACCACTGCTTCCCTGTTGGGGGGAGAGCAGGTGCTGGTTCTGCAATTGCCGTTTACAGCTCCTCTCAAATTGTCCTTCCTTTATATGTCCCATTACCACCTCCTTTGTCCAGCAGCATCTTCTCTTGTCAAAAACTGTGGTGCAGGAAAAGCACAGCAGCAGGCTGCATCAGAAGAGCAGGAGAACCGATGTCTTTGGGGCATAAGTCCTTCATCAGGAATGTGGGCATCTTCCCTTGGCCATATCAGAGATATCTCTTGTCCTTTCCCTGTCTCTCTACAGTTATCTGCCTCTGCACTGGTGCGATGATTGTTGCTCCTCTCATCTCTTCCTGCAGTTCTGAGGAAATATTGCTGACACGTTTCTGCCTGCACAGATGTTGTTTGGCTGCTGAGAGCGAGAGACACTGGAATGGAGATTTAATCTGAAATAATATTTAACTTCGAGAAGCATCGGTACTTTCAACTGAGACACACTTACAGAAGTGTGTAAAAGAGATGATATATCAAACCATCCCATATATAAACAGTACTCAGACTCCATGTAGATGTATCCCTCCCCTTTGGATTTGTCTCCTCGCCTTTGCAAAGAAATCTGTTTGAGCCGAATGGCCATTGATTTCCAATTCACCTTTGGTTCAATTCCTCAATAAATTTCTCGCCCATGCGGATACGTTCTCAGTATATACTGGTTCTGTCCCGTCTAATACACCCCTTAACAAGAAATAGTTTCCAAATCTTGGTATGTGAGACACGATAAATGATGCCCCATGAAAGATACTCACTGGCCCTTAGAAACCGTCCCGCACCATCTCCCAGAGGAGGGCTAGTCAACCGCGAGTAGTAAAAGTGTAAGAAACGGTCAAAGACACCAATTCCCATAAAGTTAGACCCCCCCTCCCCTAATCGACGCTCAGGAAAACGGGGGAATTCCATTTGTGTATGTCACAACGCAACTTCCTTCTTCCCCGTGACACAAACCTGTTGAATGAACGTGCCTGCTTTCAGAGAACTCCTGAGCATGACTCACACGCCGCCTCTCCCGTCACCAACTTATTTAAAAGGACAAGCCGGACCAGAAGGACTCCCAGAAGATGAGAGGAGTCCCGAAGCTGTTCAACATGCTTTTCAAGCCAATAAACTGAATGAGTAGGCTCCGTCATGCAAGCCTTTGGAGAACTTATTTGCAAAAGTTCATCCCAGCATCAAGATTTTGCATTTTGTCCTCTCACTTTCCTTCTCGATCCTGGGAGTCCAGATGTTCCCCAACATGCTTTTCAAGGTCAGTGGATAAACTGGATGAATGGACTCCATTGTGCTGGAATCTATATTGTGTTGTCAGTACAAAGACAAAATATTGCCAATGCTGGAAATCTCTGTTTAAAAGCACGGAAATTGACAAAGACACACAAGTCTGGCAACATCTGGGGAGAGAGATGCAGAGTTAAAGATTCAGGTCTGTGATATTTCCTGACTGGATATTTATTACGTTGACATTGGGAGTAGTGGAGTGGGATCCTGTGTTGCTCCCAGGAGAGAGAAGGAAGATGAGAGGACAAAATTCAAAATCTTGATGGTGGGATGAACTTTTGTATTGAGTTCTCCAAGGGCAAAAGTCAAAAAGCCAATTGCTTACATGTGTATAAAAACCAAAAGAACTGTGCATATTGTAAATCAGAAACATTAACAGAAATTTCTGGAAAATCTCAGCAGGTCTGGCAGCATCTGTGAAAAGAAATCAGAATTAAAGTTTTGGGTCCAGTGACTCTTCCTCAGATCTGATGGTAGCTAGGAAAAGGCTGGATTTTATGCAGAAGAATGGAGGGGGAAGGGGTAAGGAATAAACAATAGGTTGGGATAGAGCCCCAAGAGAGAGAAGAGCAGTTGGACAGACAAAGCGGTTGATAGCAATCTAGCTAGGATGGTGGATAGCTGTTAATGGCGACTGTTAGTGGCTAACAGTGGATTGTGTGTAATGGCAGACTATGTGATCACAAGTCCTGGTGTATGGAGGTGGAACATAGGAGAGTTCAAGTCCTGAAGTTGTTGAACTCAATATTGAGTCCAGAAGACTGCAGGCTTCCTAAGCGGAAGTGAGGTGCTGTTCTTCCAGCTTGCACTGAGCTTTGCTGGAGCACTGCAGTAAGCCTGAAATAGAGATGTTGGCCAGGGAACAGGGTGGTGTGTTGAAATGGCAGGCAACTGGAAGCTCAGGGTCATTTTTACAGGCAGATCATATGTGTTCTGTGAAGCAGTCACCCAGTCTGCATTTCATTTCCCCAATGTAGAGGAAACCTGATTATGAGCAGCGATTCCATTAGGCTAGATTGTGTTAAGTGGAGGTAGAGCACTGCTTCACCTGGAAGGTATGTTTGGGCCCTTGGATACTGAGGACAGAGGAGGTAAATGGGCAAGTGTTACACCTTCCGCAATTGCAGGGGAAGGTGCTATGAGGCTGTGGGGGAGGGTGTTGAGAGGGAAGGAAGAGTGGATCTGGCTGTCCCAGAGGGAACGGTCTCTACGGAATGTGGTCAGGGAAGGGGAGAGGAATATGTATCTTATGATGGATCTCGCTGGAGTTGGTGGAAATGGCAGCTAGTGATTTTCTGAATGTGGATGGTGGTGGAAGGTCAGGACAAGGGGAACCCTATCGCTGTTGTGGGAGGGAGGAGAGGGGATGAGGGCCAAAGTGCCCCAACTGAGATCAGTCAGATTCAGTTGAGGGCCCTGTTAACAATCGTGCTCGGGAATTCTCGGTTGAGGAAGAATGTAGACATTTCAGAGGCTCCCTTACCAAAGCTGGCATTAGCTGAACATATGTGACAGAGATGGAGGTGCTGAGAGAATGGAATAGTGTCTTTACAGGAAGTAGAGTGCGAGGGTGTATAGTCCAGGTAACTGGGGAGTTGGTGGGTTTATAGTGGATATTAGTGGCCAGTCTATACCCAGAGATAGAAACAGAGATGTTGAGGATGGGAAGGGAGGAGTCAGAGATTCACCAGGTGAAAGTGAGGGCAGGGTGGAAATTGGAAGCAAAATCAACAAACCTTTCCAATTCAGGATGAGAGAGGGAAGCAGCACCGATGATATCATCGATATATGGCGAAAGAGTTGTGGGTGTGAGCCAGAATAGGACTGGAACAAGGAATATTCCATGTATCCCACGAAGAGACAGGCATAACTGAGGCCCTTGTGGGTACCCATAGCCACCTGTCTGACCTGAAGAAAATGACAGGAATTAAAAGATAAGTTGTTTACATTGAGAACAAGCTCAGCCAAGCGGAGGAGAGTGGTCGAGACGGTTCAGGCCTTTGTTCCAGGAAGAAGTGGAGAAACTCTACCTCAATTTGACTTTCCAAAATACAAGACCTCACACTTATTTCTATTAAACTCCATTTGCCATTTCTCAGCCCACTTCCCCAGCTGATCAAGGTCCTGTTGCAATTTCTGACAACCTTCCTCACTGCCCCTGATACCACCTATTTTAGTGTCATCTGCAAACTTACTAATCATACCTGGTACATTCACACCCAAATCGTTGATATAGATGACAAATAGCAATGGGTCCAGCAATAACACCTTAGGCACTCCACTAGTCACAGGCCTCCAGTCCGACAAGCATCCTGCCACCATTACCTTTTGCTTCCTACCATCAAGCCAATTGTGGATCCAATTTGCCAGCTCGGCCTCAATTCTAACCTTCCAGAGCGATCTAACCTTCCAGAGCAGCCTACCATGTGGAACCTTATCACAGGCCTTACTGAAATCCATATAGACTATGTCTATCATCCTGCCCTCATCAACCTTCCTGGTCACTTCATCAAAGAACTCTTAACAAATTTGTGAGGCATGATCTCCCATTCACGAAGCCATGCTGACTATTCCTAATCAAACCCTATCTTTCCGAATGCATGTATATCTTATCTCAGAATCTTCTTAAGTAACTTACCTATCACAGATGTTCGGCTTACTGGTCTTTGGTTCACAGGATTTTCTTTGCAGCCCTTCTTAAATAAGGGCACAACATTCGCTACCGTTCAGTCTTCCGGGACCTCATCCATGGTGATGGTGCAAATGTATTAGCCAGGGCTCCCGCAATTTCTTCTCTCGCCTCTTGCAGTGTTCTTCCCCAAGTTCCCAAGTCTTCATGTCTTTCTTCACGGTAACCACAGAGGAGAAATATTCATTGAGAACCTCGCCAATCTCCTGTGGTTCTACTCGTACATGTCCACTTAGGTCTTTGAGAGACCCTATTCTCTCCCTAGCTATTTGTTTTGCTTTAATATACTTAAAGAACCTCTTTGGACTCATCCTGATCTCCTCAGCCAAGGCTATCTCTTATGTCATTTTGCCTTCCTGATTTCCTTCTTCAGTCACTCCTGTATCTTCTATGTATTCCCTTGATCCTAGCTGACTGTACCTGAGTCATACCTGCTTTTTTCTTGTCAAATCCTCAATATCTGTTGTCATCCATGGTTCCCTATTCTGATCAACCTTGCTTTTCACCCTCACAGGACCATATATACCTTGAACTCTAGCTATCTCACTTTTAAAGGCCTTCCACTTGCCAGAGGTCTAGTTGCCTGCAAACAAACTACTCCAAAGGTGGCTAGCCTTTTGTTTGTTTATCGTTGTACAAATAAATTGGTATTTCACACTCTTTTCTATCCACTCCACAAGTACAACATAAGTATATTATTACTTTAAGACAAGGTGTATTTCATTTTGTGATGTACAAAATTCCAACCATCTTGTTACAAGATATTTTGGGCAAGGTAATCTAAGGTGGAGGACAGGAAAAACTTGTGGCTGTAAGAGCTGCTCCCTTTTTGAAGTATTTTGTGTTGGAGGTTATTTCCTTGAATTCCAGGAGCAGTAATACTGTTTTATAAGCTGTTGCATTGTTTTGGAACTTTGGTGGAGAAAAGATCAAAACAACAGCACTTTTAAAAGGAGTAAGAGTGAAAGGCAGAGACCACACGGTCAGAGAAAGAAACCTATACTGCTATCTGACACAGCAGTGAATCTGCACAACTACTGCCTTTGCTGTTTGAGTTCAAATATGTATGGGCATCATGGTGCATCTAAGAAAAATTAACAAACAGCTGACCTTGAAGGAACCTGTGTGGGAGAGCTCACAGCAGAAGCTAAGTGCATAGTTTTTTAAGTGTAACATTACTGTAAATCTACAGTAGTGAGTAGAGTGGGTTCTTTTTTGATTATATGTTTTATTGAGATCTGTCACTTGATTACATTTTTAATAAAGACAGGTACCAAGTTAGCCTGGAGCAGTGTTTTTTAGAGCAGTAAGACCGTGCTATTTTCTGGGGTCTGTAGATTGTGAAGAGCAAAAATGGCCTTCAGTAGAGTGATGTGCCTTTTCTGTCAAATGTGTGAGATTAGGGGAGTTTCCATGTTACTGATAATCATGTCTGCAGGAAGTGTCTTTGGTTGTGAATCCTATCATATTTTATGGATTGGTTGGAGTGGCAGTTAGAGGCAATGAGGAATTTACAGGAGCTAGTGGGTGTGATGGATGGCAGTTATAGGAAGGGAGAAAAAACACAGATACAGTCAGGCAGATGGGTTACCTCCAGGAAAGATAGGAGAGGGAGGCAGGTAGTGCAGGAGTCTCCAGTGACTATCCCAACTCGAATGAGTATGCTGTTTTGGAAGATGTACAGGGTGATGTACTCGCAGGGGAATGTAGCACAAACAGCCAAGTTACTGGTACCAAAAATGGCTCTAATGTAATGAAGGGTATGCCAGGTTCCAAGTGATCGATTGTGATAGGGGACTCTCTAGTCAGAAAGATGTTTCTGCGGCTGGCAGCAAGAAATCAGAATGGTGTGTTGCCTCTTTGGAGGCAGGATCAAAGATATCTCTGAGATGGTGCATAATGTTCTCAAAGGGGAGAGGAACTAGTGACATAGGAAGGGAAAAGGATGCTATTCTGAATGCGAGAACATAGAAAATTAGGCAGGAATTTAAAAAAGGAAGTCCTTGAGGGTAGTAATATCTGGACTATTCCTGGTGTTGTGAACTAGTGAGGATAGGAATAGAAGGATAGAGAAGACTGAGGAGCTGGTGTACAGGACAAGAATTAACATTTTTGGATCATTGGACTATCTTCTTGTGTAGAAGTGATTGGTATAAGAAGGATGGATTGCACCTGAATTGGAAGGGGACTAATATACTGGCAGGGAAATTTGCTAGAGCTGCTTGGAAGGATTTAGTTATTGGGGGTAGGGGGGTGTTGGTGGGGGG
>NC_057729.1:26372240-26438247 GCF_004010195.1 Chiloscyllium plagiosum
GAATTCATTGCCGCAGAGTGCAGTGGAGGTTGGGACGCTAAATGTCTTCAAGGCAGAAATTGATAAATTCTTGATGTCACAAGAAATTAAGGGCTATGGGGAGAATGCGGGTAAGTGGAGTTGAAATGCCCATCAGCCATGATTGAATGGCGGAGTGGACTCGATGGGCCGAATGGCCTTATTTCCACTCCTATGTCTTATGGTCTTATGATCTGAGGAGCAGAAAAGTCGATGTTTTGGGCGTGAGAGATTCCTGATGAATGGCTGATGTCTGAAATGTCGATCTCCTGTTCCTCGGAAGCTGCCTGACATGCTGTGCTTTTCCAGCACCACACTCTTGTACGATAGACCCCCCCCCCAGAAGTCAGCAGGCGATTGAGAAACAAATTTGTAAGGTGATCTCAGTTATCTGTAAGAATAATATGGCGTTTATGATTGGGGATTTTAATTTTCCAAACATTGAACTGGGACTGCCATAGTATTAAGGGTTTAGATGGAGAGGAATTTGTTGGGTGTGTACAAGAAAATTGTTTGATTCAGTATGTAGATGTACCTACTAGAAAAATTGCAAAACTTGATCTACTCTTGGGAAATAAGGCAGGGCAGGTGACTGAGGTATCAGTGGGGAGTACTTTGAGGCCAGCGATCATAATGCTAATAGTGATGGGAAAGAATAGACTAGATCCAAAAGTTGAAGTTCTAAATTGGAGGAAGGCTAATTTTGATGGTATTCGGCAAGAAATTTCAAAAGTTGATTGGGGGCAGATGTTTGCAGGTAAAGGGAAGCCTTCAAAAATGAAATAACGAGAATCCAGAGACTGTATGTTCCTATTAGGGTGAAAGCAAGGTTGGTAGGTGTAGGGAATGCTGGATGACTGGAGAAATTGAGGGTTTGGTCAGGGAAAAAAAAGGAAGGAAGCATATGTCAGGTATAGACAGCAGATATTGAGTGAATCCGTGGAAGATATAAAAGCAGTGGGAGTATACTTGAGAGAAACCTGGAAATCAAAAGGGGGACATGACAGAGCTTTGGTCAATAAGATTAAGGAGAATCCAAAGGGATTCTATAAACACTTTACAAAACAAAAGGGTAACAAGCAGAGAATAGAGCCCCTCAACTATCAGCAAGGCAGCCTATGTGTAGAACTGCAGGAGATGGGCGAGATACTAAATGAGTATTTTGTATCAGTGTTTACTGTGAAGAAGGACATGGAAGATATAGAGTGTGAGGAAATAAACTGTGACATCTTGAAAAATGTCCATATTGCAGAAGAGGAGGTGATGGATGCCTTAAAACGTATAAAGGTGGATAACTCCCCAGGACCTGATCACATGTACCCTAGAACTCCTGTGGGAAGCTGGTGATTACTGGGCCCTTTGCGGAGATATTTGTATCATCAATAGTCACAGGTGAGGTGCCTAACTGGAGGTTGGCTAACGTGGTGCCACTGTTTAAGAAAGGTGGTAAGGAAAAGTCAGGGAACTATAGACCAATGAGCCTGACATCAGTGGTGAGTAAGTTATTGAAGGGAATCCTGAGGGACAGGATTTACATGTATTTGGAAAGGTAAGGATGGATTAGGGATAGTCCACATGGCTTTGTGATTGGGAAATCATGTCTCACTAACTTGATTGAATTTTTTGAAGAAGTAATAATGAGAATTGATGAGGGCAGAGCAGCGGATGTGATCTATATGGATTTCAGTAAGGCGTTCAACAAGAATCCTCATGTTAAACGGGTTAGCAAGGTTAGATCACATGGGATACAGGGAGAACGAGCCATTTGGATATAGAACTGGTTCGAAGTTAGAAGACAAAAGGTGGTGGTGGAGGGTTGCCTTTCAAACTGGAGGCTGTGACCAGTGGTATGCCACAAGATAGGTGCTGGGTGCACTGCTTTTCACCATTTATATAAATGAGTTGGATGTGAATATAAGAGGTATACTTAGTAATTTTGCAGATGACACCAGAATTGGAGGTGTAGTGGACAGCGAAGGTTACCTCAGAGTACTACAGGATCTTGATCAGATGGGCCAATGGGCCGAGGAGTGGCAGATGGAGTTTAATTTAGGTAAATGTGAGGTGCTGCATTTTGGAAAGGCAAATCAGGGCAGGATTTATACATTTAATGGTAAGGTCCTGGGGTGACCTTGGAGTGCAGGTCCTCAGTTCCTTGAAAGTGGAGTTGCAGGTAGATAGGATAGTGAAGAAAGTGTTTGGTATGCTTTCTTTATTGGTCAGATCATCAAATATAAGAGTTGGAAGGTCATGTTGCAGCTGTAATTGTGAAGCCACTATTGGAATATTGTGTGCAGTTCTGGTCTCCCTGCCATAGGAAGGAAGTTGTGAAACATAAAAAGGCTCAGAAAATATTTACAAGGATGTTGCCAACATTGGAGGATATGGGCTGGGTGCTGGCAGGTGGGACTAGATTGGATTGGGATATCTGGTCGGCATGGACAAGTTGGATCAAAGAATCTGTTTCCGTGCTGTACATCTCTATGACTTTGTGATTCATTAGACCCAACATGTTGGGATTATTGTTTGTATTTCCTTCAAATTCTGTCTAACGTTATCAGAATAGTCCTCTATATTTTTCCCTCATATTTACTAATCTAGTCTCGTCTTAACCACATTCCTTCTGTTCACCTCAACCATTCTTTCTGGACAAAGTTAAAAATCACAGGTTGAAGTCCAACAAGTTTATTAGGAGACACCAGTTTTCGGAGCGCTGCGCTGATGAAGGAGCAACATTCTGAAAATTAGTGCCTCAAAATAAACCTGTTGGACTATAACCTGGTGTTGTGTGATTTTTTAACTTTGTCCATCCCAGTCCAACTCTGGCTTCTCCAAATCATTCTTTCTGGAGTAAGTTTTACATTGTAAGTACTCTTTGGATATCAAAGAAGTTCCACTGGAATTCTTTACAGAATTTGAGTGACCATTTTATCTTTGTCCCCTTTTGTTTTGGTCTGCCCCACAAATGTAAGCATGTGTATACCAACTCTAACAGCAACTTTCGTAACTTTAAAGATCTCTTTTAGGCAATCACTCTGTTGCCTGTTCACTGTAAATATGGGTTGCAGTTTCCCAGTGTGCAAATTACAATTTATTTGAACAGTAGATTTGAGGAGAATTCCTGTTTATCTGTAGGAGGTTTGGTTAATTATGAATTTTGCAAAATTTTGAGTTGAATTTTTAATACAAGCAAAAACTGGGAGATACACTTTCCTTGAGTCTTACTGCAGCCTCCGCCTATCAAGAGACACAATGGATGTGATTTTCAGTGTGACAAATCCAAGGAAAGTACAGGGAAAAGCACCAACCTCTGTACATGGCCTTCTTTGATCACAAAGTCCTTCAACTCTGTCAGAAATATCCCCCTCAAAGTTGGCTGTCTGCAGAAAGTTGTCACCATTTTCTTCCTGCTTCACAATGGAATGCAAGGTGCGATCCTCACTAACAGATTCCCCACAGACTCAGTACAAATGTTGACTAGGGTGAAGCAGGACTGCAACAGCACACTGTCTTCCTTGCTGCAACATTCCACCCCATCTCCATGAAGCTCCCTGCCAGAGTGGAGTTAATCTACAGGATGAGTGGAAAACTGCTCAACCTTAGATGCCTCCAGGCCAGAACAGCGATCACGCCAACCTCTGACATTGTCTGTGTACTGTAGCTCAATGTCCCTGTGTGTGCAAACTCTGAGGACAACCTACAAATCATTGTCAACACATTCATTGAAGAGAATGGCCTTAGACCAAACATCCGGAAAGCAAAGGTTCTCTACCAGACTGATCCTGCCACACAACACTGCCCTCCAATAATCAAAATTCACAGTAAGCCCTTGGTGAATGTGGATCATTTGGTTCGAGGAGTCATTGAGGATGAAATCCGGCATCAATTGCAATGCACAGTGCTGCCTCCGGATACCTGAGGAACAGAGCGTTCAAAGTCCAAGACCTCAAACCCAGCATCAAACCCGTCTACAGCAGCTGTGGTCCCCACTCTCCTATATTCAGCAGAATCATGCCTCATGTATGGCAGATAACTCAACTCCTTGGAGATTTATCATCAGTGCTGCCTTCATGAAATGCTGCAATTCTACTAGCAGGATAGGCATACTAACATAAGCAACCTCTTCCAGGCCATTATCTCCAGTATCAAGGCATTGGTCACACACGATCAGCTGTGGTGGGCAGGCAACATTGTCTGCATGGCAGACACAAGATATATAAATAAGGGCTCTACTCTGAGCTACACAATGGTAAGCGTTCATCAGGAAGGCCGACCAACGCTACAAGGATACCCTGAAAGCCTCCCGAAACAAATTTAACATCTCTTCCGACATGTGGGAATTGCTTGCTATAAACTGTACAAACTAGAGAAGCATCTGTGAAAACACCAACCACTCTGAACATCACTGAGTGGAACATGTGGATGCCTAAAGCAAGCATTGGAAAAAGCATGAGGGATTCAAAGTGTTCTCCCATTTGACTCCTCAAATACCACGTAAAAACAAGGACTGCAGATGCTGGAAACTAGAGTCTACATTAGAGTGGTGCTGGAAAAGCACAGCAGGTCAGGCAGCATTCGAGGAGCGGGAAAATCGATGTTTTGGGCAAAAGTTCTTCATGAGGAATAGATTCTATTCCTCATGAAGGGCTTTTGCCCAAAACGTTGATTTTCCTGCTCCTCTGATGCTGCCTGACCCTCTCCTCAAATACTACCTGCCCCATTGGTGGCAAAGTTTGCAGCTCTAGGACTGGATAGTCAGCCACTGCAGAATCCATTCCCTTCCTCCCTCTGTTATCCTTCCTGGGGTGGAAACTAGAGAGAAGAAGAAAGAGCCACGTTTCTCACCACAGCCCATGTTGTTTCGGCGACTATAAAATTCTTCCTTTAGGGTTTTTAAGTACAAAGTGATTTTTGCCTCATATCCAACACTGAAGGTTCAGAACGTTTGAACAAAGTATCTTTACATAAACAGCTGTACTTGATATTCATTTAAACTGATTTTGAAGGGTTTGGATATCATGAGGTCTTATATCTTATGTTTATTGTAGGCAATCGTGTATATAAAGGAAAATTGTTTGTAATTGATCTTTTCTAAAGTACAAGAAATAGAAGCAGAAACTAAAATTATTGGATTTATCACCCAAACTGTACACGAGTAAACTCAGTTCCATATGGCCACCTGAGATGTCTTGGATTACTGGAACCATAGAAGAATGGGATTGCTGATTGACTGACAGTTGAGGGTTAACAATCATAGGTTTCAGACATCATATACATCATTGACTTCATCTCTTATATTAGATGTGATGCGGGACTGCACAAATGAAAATATATAAAATTTCATTTTACTCTATTTACAAAAAACAAATTCCTGAAGTCAACTTGCAATATTAAGTAATCAAATTATTTATAACAGCAGTTAAAACTCAAGATTAAGTGTCATCTCACAGAGAAGCAGTGGTGGAGGATGAGAGGTAATTGTATGCTCAGGGATGCAGACATAGTTCAGGCATCATTTTAAAGTCACATATCTGCTCTCATCTTTGTGCAATGTATAATAAATTACATTGTGCACATTTTAATTGGAAATTGCCTTTGTAAATGTATCACTGTAATTACACCCTCACACCATACTGCAAAGGCTGCATGTGGCGGGGTTGTAATTACAGTGTGACAAGTTTACATAAGTAGTTTCCATCATAAATGTGAGCGTAGTGATTTATAATGCAAAACATTGCACAATGGTCTCCATGGTCAAAGTTTGTCCTATGACTCCAAATCATTTCATGTTCTAAAGTCTTGTGCACATTGCTTATTACGATTTGACCATCATGCTCTCGAGATTTCTCTATTTTGCAACTGGCCAGTCACTGACCTGTTTATGTCTGGACTGCTGTCCTTCATTGTAGTTATACAGCATGTAAATAGACCCTTCAGTCCCATGCCGACCAGTTTCCCAAACTAAACTAGTCCCATTTGCCTGTATTTGTACCTTATCGCTGAAAACCTTTCCCATTATTTTACCGTCCAAATGTCTTTTAAAAGTTGTAACTGTACCTGCATCTACAACTTCCTCTGGCAGTCCATTCCATATATGCACTACCATGTGAAGTGCTCTCAGGACCCTTTTACATCTTTCCCCTCTCACCTTGAAATTATGCCCTCTGGTGTTAAATTCCCCTAATCTAGGGAAAAGACCATTGCTAGTCACCTTATCTATGTCTGTCATGATTTTATAAAGCTCTACAAGATCAACCCTTAACCTCTGATGCTGTGGGAAAAAAAAATCCCAGCCTATTCAGCCTATCCTTACAAATCGGACCCTCCAGTCCCAGTAACATCTACATAAGTCTTTTCTACACCATTTTCAATTTAATAAATGTCATTAGGTTGTGATAAAAGAAGGGATAGATTTATATAGACTGTAACTATATAAGCATCGAAGGCATAGAAAGGGCAGGATATCAGTACACTACTGGGCAACTATGGAAGTGGGCAGATGTGAAAGTCACACCAACTGGCATATCTGCTTGCTGGCTCCATCTTGCCATGAGTCATTTTCATGGATATTAGAGTGGTGGCTGAAGGGTTACCTGCCGGTACAGCATTGAAAATAGTTAATAATCTCTTCAGGTTTTTTATCAAAGGCTAACTGGAATTTTCACTTCTAGGAGGGGATTAGAATGGTGCTGGAAAAGCACAGCAGGTCAGGCAGGATTGGAGGAGCAGGATTGGAGGAGCAGGAAAATCAACGTTTCGGGCAAAAGCCCTTCATCAGGAATAGAAGCAGAGTGCCTGCAGAGTGGAGAGATAAATGAGAGGGGGGTGGGGGAAAGTAGCAAAGAGTACAAAAGGTGAATGAGGTGGGGATGAAGGTGATAGGTCACAGAGGAGGGTGGAGTGGATAGGTGGAAAGGAAGATAGGCAGTTGGACAGGTCATGAGGGCAGTGCTGAGCTGGAAGGTTGGAGCTTGGGTGAGGTGGGAGAAGGGGAAATGAGGAAACTGGTGAAATCCACATTGATGCCCTGGGGTTGAAGTGTTCCGAGGTGGAAGATGAGGTGTTCTTCCTCCAGGCGTCTGGTGGTGAGGGAGCGGCAGTAGAGGAGGCCCATGAGCTGCATGTCCTCGGCAGAGTGGGAGTGGGAGGGGGAGTTGAAATGTTGGGCCACAGGGCGGTGTGGTTGATTGGTGCGGGTGTTCTGGAGATGTTCCCTAAAGCACTCTGCGAGGAGGCATCCAGTCTCTCCAATGTAGAGGAGACCTCCTCGGGAGCAACAGATACAATAAATGATAATGGTGGATGTGCAGGTAAAACTTTGATGGATGTGGAAGGCTCCTTTGTAGCCTTGGATGGGGCTAAGGGAGGAGGTGTGGGCGCAGGTTTTGCAATTCCTGCGGTGGTAGGGAAGGTTGCCAGGAAGAGAGGGTGGTTTGTTGGGCGGGCGTGGACCTGACCAGATAGTTGCGGAGGGAACAGACTTTGCGGAAAGTGAAAAAGGGTGGTGAGGGAAATATGTTCCTGGTGAGGTGGGGTCCATTTGGAGGTGGTGTAAATGTCGTTGGATGATGTAGTTTATGCGAAGGTTGGTAGGGTGGAAGGTGAGCACCAGGGGGGTTCTGTCCTTGTTATGGTTGGAGGGGTGGGGTTTGAGGGCAGAGGGGCGGGATGTGGATGAGATGCGTTGGAGGGCATCTTTAACCACGTGGGAAGGGAAATTGTGGTCTGTAAAGAAGGAGGCCATCTGGTGCATTCTGTGGTGGAACTGGTCCGTCTGGGAGCAGATACGGCAGAGACGGAGGAATTGGGAACACGGGATGGGCATTTTTGCAAGAGGTAGGGTGGGAAGAGGTGTAACCCAGGTAGCTGTGGGAGTCGGTGCGTTTGTAAAAAATGTCAGAAGTGCTTTCACTTCTAGTCCCAGCTCAGGCCACTTTGTGGAGAGGTTTTGCAAGATTAGTTTAAAGATTTAAAAAGTTGGGGACAGGGCACCTCAAACTGGAAGCATTCTCACTGTCCTTTATGTGAATCACAAGTTTTATCTCTTTCCAACCTGGAGTATGATATTTTGACATTTTAACTTAGATAGCCCACTAACTGTCCTGAATTCAGTATCTTTTGGCTACTAATTGGTCAACACAGCAGAAATCATAACCAGGTGATTGGTACTTACCCTGTGCTGGTTATGACCACAATTTGACCTCAACACAAAAGGGAAAACCCTGCCCAAGTTTGCACAGTTTTTGATTTTTAGGTTCAAAATGTTCTCTTTCAATAAAAAACACTTGATAAATCATTTGAGTTATTTTATGATGAATTGAGAATTATGTTGAATTTCAGCCAGAAGATCATATGTTTTATCCTTGCTTTCTGAATTAACAATTTTCGTTAGCCATAGAATGGTTACAGGACGAAAAGGAGCCATTCAATTCACAAGTTCTGTGCAAACGTCATGGTGAAACAATTACACTTTTGGATGGATAGGAAAATCTGGTCAATGCTCCTGCTGAAATTGTATAAACTGGACCATAGTTTTCAAGTGATTCTTTTCCTCTTCTTCAAGAACTTACTGAACTCTGAATCAGCTCAGACATGATGAAATCAAACAGTTGAGTTACCAAGTAGCTGAGGCCTTTGGAATTGTACACCATCAAGAAGGCAAAGTGCATTCAAAGTCCAGTCATGAGCTCCTCTTTTCAAGGAGATATATCTAGCAAGAGTACAAAGTCAACAGCTGAATACTATGGTGCTGGAAGTCTGAAACAATGATGGTCAACTGTACTTGGTCAAGTGTATGGGGGATCTGCAAAACAAAATGTGGCACAAAGAAATGAGTAGGCACCAAGCACCACTACCTCTTTGATCTTATAGTGTGTGTGAGGGTTGTCTGAGGTTGTAGTACAATTTTTGCATGTATGTATGCATGTAGGGTAAACTGAGCTGAGATTAAAAAGTATGTATATGGGGTGGTCTGAGTTGAAATTAGAATGTATGTGTGTGTGGTGATCTTGTATTAGATTGTGTGTGAATTATGGTGTTTGAACTTGTATTAGAATGCGTGCAAGGTATGGTGGTCTGCACTTTTATTAAAATGTGTGTGGGTTGTGGTTTGAGCTTGCACTAATGTGTTTAAGGTGTGGTGTCTGAGTTTGTATGTGTTGTTGGGTGTGGGGAATGCTAGTGTATGGTGGATAGTCTGAGTGTATTAGAATGTGTATGGAGGGTGGTTTGAGCTTCTATTAGATTGTGTGTGGTGAGGTGTGGTGGTCTGATCTTGTATTTGTGTGTGTGTGTGTGTGTGGTGGTCTGATCTTGTTTTATTGTGTGTGTGTGTGAGAGAGAGATCTTGTATTAGAATGTGCCTGTGTGTGAGGTGTGGTGGTCTGGTCTTGTATTTGTGTGTGTGTGTGTGTGTGGTGGTCTGATCTTGTTTTATAGAGTGTGTGTGTGAGAGAGAGATCTTGTATTAGAATGTGCCTGTGTGTGAGGTGTGGTGGCCTGATCTTGCATTCCTGTGTGAGGTATGGTGGTCTGATTGTGTATTACAGAATGTGTGTGCATGTGAGGTATGGTGGTCTGATTTTGTATTAGAGAGTGTGTATATGTGAGAGAGATGTGGTCTGATCTTGCTTTATAGTGTTGAGGGGTTGGCCTGATCTCACATTAGAGTGAGTGGCTGGAAATGTTCTGATCTTGTATGTGTGTGTGAGTTGGGGGTGTGTGGTGTGTATGTGAGGTGTGGTGGTCTCACCTTGTATTAGTGTGGGTGTGTCTGATCTTGTAGTACTATGTGTGTGAAGGGTGTGTAGGTAAGGTGTGGTGGTCTGAGCTGTCATCCCAGACACTGTGCTCAGCTGTCACCATGACTCCCTCTGCAGCTTCGATTCCCACCCGTGACGCACTGACGTCTATGTACGTCGCACTCCGGCGTGCGTCACGAGCTTGACGTGCCCTGCGCACCGCCCGCGCGCGCGCGCGTTCCAGAAACAGTTACGTCGTCGTCAGTGACCCGGTCGATGTTCGGTTTGGGTTTTAATAAGAGGCTCTCCGGCGCCCCGCCACGCACAAGGTAATAAGTGACCGTTCCGGTGCGTTTCCATTGAAGATCGGGTCGTGTCGTCGCCGCGGAGAGTGCCGTCCGCTGGTGTCTGCGGGACGTCAGGACGCAGACGGGCTGGACGGCGTCGAGTGTTACGGACGGCGGCGTCAGCTGCGTCGCTGCAGATCGCGGGGCTGACCACCCCAACGCCTTTTGTTGCTTCAACCCAACTCGCTGGCGGATAATCCCCGCCCATAGGCACCACCGATAGGCCTTCTGGGCACCATGGTGCTGGCTCTTCTGCTTCTGATTGGTTTTGACGGCCGCCCATCAGCGTGTGGTCACACCGTCAAGTTTGGTTGCGGCGCCGCTGCTTGCATTTTTCGGCGGTCGATTGCGGCGGTTGTAAATAGAGTAGAATAAACCCTGAGGGCGGCTTTTCCTTCTGTTGATGCCGTAGGATTACACTGTCAGCGCAAAGGCATTAAAATACAGCACACGTGGGTTGGTGCGCTTTTTGAAACATGACGTGAACATGCTCATATTAAAAAAATAAGATGGCGCAGGCATGCCACGGAGCTGAAAGAGACAATTAACTACAAAGGAATGAAATCCTCCTGAAAAGATGATCTTAAATCCATTTAATGCTAGCATGCAATTATTCCCTCTGTTGCTGGTTTACATCTAATCTTTATTAGATTACCTAAGGAGCACAGAAGCTGAGATGGTGTTGACTTACCATATCTTTATATTTTTAGTAATGGCTGATATTTTTAAATACCACTAATTTTGTATGGAACTTTGTCTGTATGATATATATTTCCGTCCTCCCCAATGCGTGGAAAATATTGAACCGATTTATTGAGGTTAAATGGAAAAGCTTTAATTAGCCTTTTCTATTAAAGTGTGTAAATGATTAAGTATATACACCATGTCACCAGTACGTTTTTGTATTCAAATTCCAACTGAGAGTGCATGTGAAACAATTGGGACTAATCATTTGGAGAGGAAGGAGGGGACAGCTTGAATGAAATTTGGATTGACAGCTGACTGGTTTGAGCTACATGATTTGGAGATGCTGGTGTTGGACTGCAGTGTACAAAGTTAAAAATCACAGGTTATAGTCCAACAGGTTTATTTGGAAGCACTAGCTTTTTGAGTGCTGCTCCTTCATCAGGTGGCTGTGGAGTATAAGATCATAAGACACAGAATTTTGTAGCAAAACCTTTGCTATAAATTTTATGTCATGATCTTATACTCCACAACTACCTGATGAAAGAGCAGTGCTCTGAAAGCTAGTGCTTCCAAATAAACTTCTTGGACTATAACCTGGTGTTGTGTGATTCCTACCTTGGTTTGAGATCAGTGTCTTTTTTTAAGCATACGATCCATAATTTAAAAAAAACTTCAACTTTTCTTTATTAATTCTACTTAATATTTAGCACAACACCTGATGAGGTGAAAGCCTTAACTTCTTCACGAAACTTTAATTATAAAAATAATTCCAAAGTTTGAACTCTGCTCTCATTTGATAGAGCAACCTTATGCTAGTTGGATTTGAGTTTGGCAGTGTTTTTAGGTGGCACTTCTAAGTGGGAATTCTGTCAAACAGTCATTTAATAATAAAGTTGGTCAGGTAATTTGTTTCTTAGAGGTTGAAAGGAGGTGTGCCCATTCTTGTTTAGAATGCAAGATTTTGAGTTTGGGTTTACAATTTTTCAAAATTTAAGTAAAGTGATGAGCGTTTAACAGTTAAAATGTTTTTGCATTGTTAAGCAGATACCATTTCTGCTGTAACAGTAATGATGCAATACAGTACATTAAAAAAAGTGTCCATATTCAGGCCAGCTTATGCATATTGTGGTTGCAATAACTGGCTGATGAAAATTTTACACGTTGCTCCAGTCATGTAGAAAAACATTGCAACTAAGAAGCATAAAAAAATCTAGGTGCTTAGATCTTTGCTTCAGTAGTTAATGAGTACTTGAGTGTAAGCGTGATCATTGGCTGCATGCCAATGAGTCAGTGAGTCGGAGAATATTATGTTAATTTTACAATGCTACCAATTTCTCTATGCCATTATTATTTCAAAAACTTTTTTCAAATGTCTTTGTTCCCAGAGCCTTCTTTCTGGTTCATTAATCTAATACGAAACTGCCAAGCGAATGCTGGTTCGATCCATTGCTGATTTACTTGGGGAAGCCTGTTGAATTATGTATTCCATACTTTACCCAAACACCACAAAACTACCTAAGAATATTTCATTCCAGTGTGTTCAGAATGCTCTTGTTCATTTTCAGCAGCAATCTATCAGTAAGCATAAAATCTTTGGGACATATTACATTTCGCTGCTAGAAAGTCAAACTTTTATAATGGATGGTTTATAATGGATAACTTCAACAAATATGCCCTTTTTCACAGCTGTAAATAGTTAATTCCATATTTATTTCCACAGCAAATTTAGAGAACAACGCTAATTTAAGTTGGGAAGCTTTCACTTCCCGCTGGAGAACATGACTTTGTGAGATAGCAGTCAGAAGATGAATACATTTGCAAAAAGTAAATTGCACAATTGTATTTAGGTTACAATGCTAATCTTACAAAGGAGGATAGTCTGCTCAAAATGTAAAATGTTAGCATAACCAGCCAAATGCGACTGAAATTTGCACCACAATAGTCACTGACAACATGAACATATATCCAGGTTCCACAGGCACATGATTGACCTTCTATGCTCAAACATTATCAAACCTCTTATATGCTGGAGGAAACTGAGCTTGATGTTAAGAGTCAAGGTGCTCTGGGTGTTATTGGGCATTTAATCTAGCAAGACATAATTGCATGAAAAATTATGGATGTTGCTGTGTTGTCACTTTAGGTTTATAAAAAGTGGTTATTTAATTGTACAATATTCCTGCTACCAATTCTTTATTGCTGCTCATATAATTTAAAGAGTAAATACTCCATCTGATATGATAGTCAGCTGAACAGATCACATGTTTGCAAGTTCAGGTCCTGGTTGTGATGAGATATCTGTCCCTACATGTCAGTAATATCTAATATTTATGGTGGACGAATGTCAGACCCACTCGGAAATATAACAGTGCTGACAACCAGAATTTAATGTCAGTACCTTTATTTAAATTGTTATTTCATTTCCCAGACATTCTGAGGCTGTTCAGGGGAAGCTGTATGGTACAAGTTGTGGGCATAGAGTCAAAGGAGGGAGAGATTACAAGAGTTGGAGAAATAGAGACCGCGTGGAGGGCTGTGAAAGACATTGTGTGGGAGACGAGGCTGAAGATTGTGGGTCCTTGGGAATATCAGAATTTGAGTAATAGGTAGCTTTGTTAAAGAATGTGGTGATTTCTGATTAGCTTTTGGGTCTGGGTCTGCTGATGAACCAGGAGAAGAATTATAGCACCTTTTTACTCTTTCAGCACTATTTGTGAGTCCTTACTCTGGTGTTCTTGCTACCCTCAGCTGCTGGTTTTCTTGAATATCTGTCATTAGGAGGACACGTTATATTTGTTCTTTTGATCTCCCATGTGATTTGTAAGTTGGGTTTCATATGGTGTCAATGAGTCGTTCAAGCTTCAAAACCACAGCAATCCACTGTCTGTGATACCTGATTTGATATAACTCTCACACTCAAGTATATAATTTATTATATGTTGAGCTTGCACATTGCATTTGGTGGTATGCCACTTCTTCAATACGAATTTTTGGGACAGGTGGCTATCAAGATGTGTGAAGTGAGACCTTTTTCCAATGCTTCATCAGGAATCTCAGTTGAAGGCATTGGATTTGATACATTCAGAGTGAGTTGTTGAAGGACTTTGATCTTCCAGGTATTTAAGGTAAATATCATGCTTTTGTAGGGTTCAGAGAATACATGAATCTTCTGTTGTATTTGTTGTACATTGTCATCTCATGTTGCAGTCCTTTCAGGATATAGTTATTGTCATAATTATGGCCTTTAGCTGATCTGGAATTTGAAGTGTTTAACACATACCACATATTATTGCATGGAGGGCGATGCAGCCAGTACTAAGATGCAAGAAGTATTGAAAATAGTGTTGGTGCAATGACGCACCTATGTTCTTTGCTAATATTGGTTAGTGGTAGAAAATTTGTAGAGAATTGTTAGTTGTATGTGGTCATTTTGGAGACAGATAATATTTATGAACCTGGCTAGACATCGATATCGCCCCAATACCAATGATTAGGGCTGTTCATTTCCCGAGTTGAAGGCTTTTGTGAGATAAAAAAAAATCCATGTGCAAAGCAATGAGCTGCTGTCTGCACTTATCTTTAGAGTGCTATGAAGTCTATGTTGTTCCTCTAATAGGTCTAAAACCATACTGGCACTGTGGAAGGACCTCCTGTACAATTGAGAGGTACTTGTGAAGTAACCTAGCCAGGACTTTGCCAACAGTTGATAACAATGCCATGCCCCTGAAATTTCTATAGCTCATTTTATCTGCTTTCTTGAAGATTGTGGTCATCATATCACAAGGTCATGTGGAAATTCCATATTCTGCCAGACCTTCAGAAATCGAGTACATATGTCTGAGAGTCAGTATGTCTCTGTCTCTCAATACTTTTCTCTTTATCAGGACTGGAAACTTTGATGTATTACATCCACTGGACAGCATTTATCACTTTTGTGAGCTGGTTCATTGTGTAGTTCACTTTTGAATGTATGTTGTTAGAAGTTCACCAGTGGGTGCATGTCCACCATGGAGTTCTAATTGAGTAGATCTGTAAAGTGCTCTTTCCAGGAGGTGTTGATACTACCTGTGACTTTGAGAAGAGTCTCATTAGGAGACTGCATGATTCTCAGTTCAGATTCATGAGCAGGTCATGATACTTAACCTTATGTTCAAGGGCAGTCTGCCATCCACATCACTTCTGCACCTGCTTTTGACTCTCAAGAACATAGTGAAACAAACCTTCCATTGCAGCTGAAATACATCTCTGCACAGCTGTCATCATGGTCAAAGATCAGTACTTCACAGTGAATACAATGCTTGTGGCCAAACAGAATTGGAAAGCTTGAACTTGGAAAGTCCAAGTCAAATGATGTGCACCTCTTTACCAAGTATATTGAACACAATCTTGTAGATCAGGATATTTTGGTACAGTTTTCCAGAGCCAACAGGGAAAGTAGGAAAAGCTCTGTGTGGCCATTTAAGAGCCACCATGTTAATTGGTTGGAGAGTGAGATTTCCTCTCTTCACTTGGACATCATACCTGCTCCAGAGAGCCGATAGCCAATCCATGGGATGGGAAGTGAAGCTTGTGGATAGGTGTCCCTGACTGGTTGTCAAAGTGTGGCTGTTGATGGAGAGGGTTGAATGGAGCATCCATAGGGCACAGGTCTTGTGGTAGGGCACTTAATGTTGGAAGGAGGCAGTTGCTGGTGGTTTTCCTCATGATCCCTCTGCTTCTCTTCATCTCCATCATGTCTTTGCAGGTTGTATTCTGGGTTTCTTGCAGGTCCTGTTGGTCTGAAAATTGAGGCCAGAACTGACGTGGTTCTTAAGTAGTCAACTATCCATTTAAAAGTCCCAGTTGGAGGAAGGCAAGTTGGCCAATATCAGCCAAGCCTCTCGCATTATGAAATTCTGCTCAGATTGTAACAGACCAGAGGGTGGTGGGAAGCACATATTAGAATTTTTCAGGTTACTGCATGTACACATCAGCTGCCACAATTGTAAAATTCATGCTATGATCTGTAACATCACATTTTTGACATAAAATGTTTGCAGCATTCAAGACTAAAGCACTGCCTCTTAATGGACTGTCTGATTATCAGGAGTAGGAACCCATTGACTTGTTCGTTCAGTATTGATACTCAAGAAGACAGCCAAAAACAATCAGCAGCCATGACAGGCACAGAAAAACTTTGAGGTTTCTGTCCTGTTCTGTAAATAACATGATGATCCAAATTTCAGCAAAATGATTGAAAAGGGCAGTTATGGTTGGTTACACCACCAAGCAATGTCCATGAGGTCTAGCAGCATCTGTAAGGAGAGAAAAGAGCTGACATTTCGAGTCTAACTGACCCTTTGTCAAAGCTTTGAGTATTGTCAGAGTATTGAGTACAGGAGTTGGGAGGCCATGTTGCGGCTGTACAGGGCATTGGTTAGACCACTGTTGGAATATTGCGTGCAATTCTGGTCTCCTTCCTATCAGAAAGATGTTGTAAAACTTGAAAGGGTTCAGAAAAGATTTGCGAGGATGTTGCCAGGGTTGGAGGATTTGAACTATAGGGAGATGTTGAATAAACTGGGACTGTTTTCCCTGGAACGTCGGAGGCTGAGGGGTGACCTCATAGAGGTTTACAAAATTGAGGGTCATGGATAGGATAAATAGACAGTCATTTCCCCGGAGCGGACGGGGATGGGGTGGGGGATCCAGAACTCGGGGGCATAGGTTTAGGGTGAGAGGAGAAAGATATAAAAGAGACCTATAGGGGCAACTTTTTCATGCAGAGGGTGGTACGTGTATGGAATGAGCTGCCAGAGGAAGTGATGGAGTACAATTGCAACATTTAAAAGGCATCTGAATGGGTATATGAATAGGAAGGTTTTGGAGGGATATGGGCAGGTGCTGGCAGGTGGGACTAGATTGTGTTGGGCTATCTGGTCGGCAAAGGGTCTGTTTCCGTGCTGTACATCTATCTGATTTGGATGAGAATATAGGGGCATGGTTGGTAAGTTTCCAAGGGATCTTGATCAAATGGATCATTGGGCTGAAAATTGGCAGATGAGTTCAGTCTGGGTAAGTGAAAGGTATTGTATGACTTAGTTTTTGTACCAATGGTAGGGTTTTGGATAGTATTGTAGAACAGAGGGACCTAGGGATGCAGATGCATAATTCTTTGAAGTTTGCATCGCATTTGGACAGGGTGGCTAATAAGACATTTAGCACACTTGCCTTTATTGTTCAGTCCTTTGAATATAGGAGTTGGGAAGGCATGTTGAGGTTGTACAGGACATTAGTGAGGCCTCTTCTGGAATACTGTGTCCATTTCTAGTCATCCGGTTATAAGAAGGATATCATTAAGCTGGAGAGGGTTCAGAAGAGATTAACCAGGTTGTTGCCCGGTATGGAAGGTTTGAGTTATAAAGAAAAGCTGGATAGATTGGGACTTCTTTCTCTGGAGGGTAGGAGATTGAGAAGTGACCTGACCGAAGTTTATGAAATAATGAGAGGTATAGATAGAGTTAATAATCATTGCCTTTTCCCGAGAATGAGGGAATTCAAGAATTGGGGGCATATTTTTAAGGCGAGAGGATGGAGATTTTAAAAAAAAGATGGAAGGGCAAATTTTTTACACCAGGGGATGGTTTGCATGTGGAATTAACTTTCTGAGGAATAATTTGGAGGTGCCGGTGTTGGTCTGGGATGGACAAAGTTAAAAATGACACAACACCAAGGTTATAGTCCACAAGGTTTATTTGAAAGTACAAGCTTTTAGAGCGCTGTTCCTCTGTCAGGTGGCAATGGGGCAGGATCATAGGTTACAACTCTATCAAGCGCAAGAGTATGCATGCACACACGCGCGCATGCGCACACACAGTCACACTCTCTCCCGCGCGCGCTCTCTCTCTCTTTCTTTCCTCACCCCCCCACCCCCAAACGCACGCACCTACACTCAAACACACATAAGTGTATGGGGTGAATTTCTATTTGCAGCTACATTCTATTTTATTCAAAAAGCACACTATCTGTCAGCAATCAGTCCGTGTAATACTTTTTAAAATTCCTACTTTGGAAATAGAACCAGTCTGATTCAAGGTTGGGGCAGACTCTAACCTTGCACCTTTAATGCATTGTCTGGACTGAGATGCCAGCTTTTTTTAAATCCAACCCTAAGTTACCTCTGGCCTGTGACTTAAAAGAAGTTCTGTGATTTACTTTTAATCGCTCGAAACCTGCATCTCCATTCTAAGTGATTCTAAGCAATCGAGGTACGTTCAATATGTTGCATCAGTTGTATGACACTTTGATCTTTTACTATAAATTCTGTGTCCTATGATCCTGCCCCATTATCTACCTGACAAAGGTGGAGCTCTCTGAAAGTTTGTACTTTCAAGTAAACCTGTTGGATAATGATCTGTGTTGTGTGATTTTTAACTTCCCGAGGAAGTGGTGGATGTGGGTACAATAACAACATTTTAAAAGGCATTGGATAAGTTCATGAATATGAGAAGTTTGGAGGGATATGGGCCAGGAGCAGGCAGGGCTAGTTTAGTTTGGGATTATATTCAGCATGGACTGGTTGGACCGAAGGGTCTGTTACTGTGCTGTGTGACTCTACGACCAAGGAAAAGCAGCTCACCCACTTGACATCAAAAGCTGAGAAAGGAATCTGCGACATGAAGAACAAATGTTGGACAGAGAAGGCCAAGGAAGTTGAACTTTTTGTTGATATTCATGACGTCAATATTTTTAAGGCAACTGAAGAGACCTTGAGGACCCTTAGTGCATTGATATTTGCTGGTGTCAAAACTCCGACACTTATGTCTGGGTTCCACCTTTTGCAACTGGATCCTTCGCTTCCTGACCCACAGACCACAATCAGTGAAGATAAACAGCTATGCCTCCTCCGTGATAACCCTCAACACTGGAGCCCTCAACACTGGAGTTCTCAGCCCCCTACTGTACTCCCTGTACACCCACACTGTATAGCCAAATTCTAAGTGAGTGCCATCTGCAAGTTTACTGAGGACACCACGGTGGTAGGACAGATATCAAACAAATATTAGAATACCAAAAGGAGATAGAGGCTTGAAGTCGTGGTGCAATGATAACAACCTCTCAATGTCAGCAGAATGAAAGAACTGATCATTTCTTTCAAGAAGAAAAGAGGAGAACATGACCCATCCACATCAACGGAGCGGAGGTTGAGAGCATCAAGTTCCTCGCACTGATGAACCACCAATCTGTCCTGGATGTCCCACGTGGATGTGAAGGCACAACAAAGCCTCTTCATCCTCAGGCAGCTTATGAAATTCAGCATGTCCATAAAGACCCTCACCAATTTTTATTGATGCACCATAGAAAGCATATTATCTGAGTGCATAAAGGCCCGGTACGGTAACTGCTCTGCCCAGCATTGTAAGAAGCTACAGAAGGTGGTGTCTACAACTCAGACATCATGGAAGCCACCCTCCCCTCCATAGACTCCATTTACACTTCTCGTTGCAGTGGAAAGGCTGCCTACATCAAAGACCCCACCCACCCTGGTAATGCTCTCCTACACCCTCATCCGTCAGGAAGAAGATACAAAAACTTGAACACATGCACCAACACGTTCAAGAACAGCTTCTTCCCTGCCATTATTAGACAGATGAGTAGACTGCCTAACTTCAAATAATGTTGATTTTGTTAATGTTGATCTTGCTTCATGCACCTCCTCTGCTGTGTAACCTGTATACCTTCCTTGACTAAGCATCCTATGATCTGTATATCCTTGCTATGATCTGCCTGTACTGTTCACAAGCAAAGCTTTCCATTATATTTATGTACACCTATCTATAATAAATTAAGTTAAATCAAAAAGTTATCCGAAGTCCATTGCCTTTTGTTGGGAACAGGCAGATATTTTCTAATCATTCTGTTCAGAGATGTTATTACTCAACTCTGGAGCAAATGGGACTTGAATCCCGGCCTCCTGGGAAAAGATACTGATTTTTTTTAAATGAGAAGCCTTGAACCATATTTGTGCCTGTGGTTGTATGGCTATGGCACACCTACACTTTTTTGCTCTGTTCATTAATGTAGTTTTACTTCAAATTTTCCTCTAAGAGGACGTTTTCATTAGACCAATCTCAAATGTGTAGGGCAGCATTGTGGACTGAATAGTATTTGGTTTATACTCCTGTTACACATTCACAACTGTGAATTTGCACATCTGCAGATTTGGCATTAGTAAACTTAGCACAGACATGTGGCAACCGTAGTGTTGCATTTGGGAAAATTACACTTTTCAGTAACTGTATTTGCAGTGGTTTCTGAATCTGAAGGCACATATGTATGTTGGAATGCTTGCCAATATCATATTGCCAAAAGTAAGTCAATATTGAGGAGCTGTCAAAGTAAATAGAATTGCTTTTAAATATGATAAATGAAACACTGAAAAATAGAATACACTTTTTCCACTGATAATTATAAATGTAGCCCAATCTCAGTAATAATTCCACAGAGTGAGCTCTGTGGAGTTGGGTGTGAACTGAAAAAATTAAAACTTTGCATAACACAATTATGTTTGATACTTTAAAAGAAATGGTTTCTTATTTCCAACATTGTGCATAGGGTGGCTGAAGTTATTTCTCAAATTTACTGGTTCAACTCAAATTCAAAATATAAATGCAGGACAGCATTTGAGTAGCTTTTCACAACTAGTTATGTTAGAAAGTTCCACAATGGATTATTTTCAGTTCTGGGCGTGTAATTCAGGATTCCTATTTGTTAGCAAATTGATCTCTGGGCAGATTTTCTCTGTTTCAGAAAAAAACAATCACCAGTTGTTTCAGAAGATAAGCCAATAAAAATAACTAATTTCTAAACTATATATATGGAACAATTTTTGTTTATACTATGCAGCTGCACTGAGGATAGTAGCTATAGAGTTTGTACTGCAATTACTAAATCTCATGCTAACCTACTTGGCTGTGGGCTGAATACTGAATTTGTGATGGTAGGGTTCTCTGGAGCATTCCAAACTGGATCATCTACTTAGTTCTCTTGGCTGAAGGTCATTGCAAATCTGCAACCTAGTAGTTGGCATGCTGTGCTGGGCTGCCTTGGCTTTGAGGATAGATTGTTTGTTTGTGGAGCTACCACCACTGGTTTATTGCTCACCACTATTCATGACTGGTTGTGGCAGGACTGCAGAGCTTAGATTTGATCCATTGATTTTGTGATTGCTTAGTTTGAACTATTGCATGCTACATCTATTTGGTATGCAATCCTATATTGTAGTGTATTTGACATCTCAGTTTTAGGTAAGTCTGGTGCTGACTCTGACATGCCTTCTTGCATTACTCCTAGAACCAGGGTTGAGCCCCTGGCTTGATAGTAATGGTTGAGTTAAGTTGTCAAGGACTACAGGTGATTGATTGTAGTGAAGCAGTTTCACTGTTCATGTTCGCGACATCTCATTTGATGCCCAGTTTTAAGCTGCTCAATTAATTCCGTATGAATCTCACTTAGCGTGGTGGTACTGCCATCCAGCAAATGGACAATATCTCTGAAGACAGGACTGTATCTCCACAGAACTATTTGGTTGGTGTTCAGTTCTACTGATACTATTGTGTTTGGATGCATCTATGACATGCTGATGAGTAAGTGCAAGGTAATGTAGGTTCTTCCGACAACCAGATACAGGCTTGGTCTTGCAATTATTCCTTTTCAGTTTTTGTCAGGTTTGTCAGCAGTAGTGCTACAAACCATTGTTGATGTGAGATTGAAATCCCACAGCTATAGTATATTCTGTACCTCTTGTCACCTTCAGCACCTCTTCCAATTGACGTTCAACATGGCGAAATACTGATTTATCAATTGAGGGAGGACAGGAGGCAATAATCATCGGAAGGTGTTTCCTTGTCAATTTTTAGCCTGATGCTATGAGACTGCTGAGTCCAGGATCAATGTTGAGAGCTCTTAGGTAACCAACTCCCTGCATTTGATATGGTACCAAAATGGTTCTGTTCATTTTGTAGAAAAGACATACTCCAGAATTGTGAAGAACATAGTTGTGAGCATGATTCTGGCAGGCTACCGCGTGACTAGTCTGTGGAACGGTTGTCTCAATTTTGATACAAATCCCAGGACATTAGCAAAGTAGGTTTGCAGGGTTGACAGGGTACAGCTCGTTGGTTCTGATACCTGAATTGATGCCCGTTGTTCATTTGGTTTTATTACTTTTCTGCAGTTATTTAGTACAGCAAAGTGATTGAAGGGTAGGCTAGAGTCACAGGCTAGAAGGCAACACCTTCAGATTTAATCATTTTTAAAATCATTAAGGTTGTGGCTTCTCTGGCTAGATAGACCAAGATATATTGACCAGCCCTCATTGCATTTGAGAAGATTTCTGCATTCTTGAACCATTGCAGTTTATTTGTTGAAGGTACGCCCATAATGCTGGTGGAGGGTGGGGAACTTCCAGGATTTTGACTCAGTGATAGAGAAGGAATACGACATTGTTCCAAATCAGGATGATGATTGGCTTGCTGGGAAACTTGCAGGTGAAGGTGTTCCTCTACAATTTCAGCTCTTGACCTTCTAGGTCACAGTGATTGTGGGTTTGAAATATGCTTTCTCAGGAGCTTTGATGAATTTTTGTAGTGCATCTTTTAGGTGGTCCACAATACTGTGAATGTACGGCAGTGATGGGAGGGAGTGAATATTTATGAACGGCATACTAAATGATTAGGCTGATATCTTCCGAATGGTTTCAGTCTGCTTGAGTGCTATTGAATCTGCACTCATCCCTGGCGATTGGAGAGTATTCCTTCACACTCCTGACTTGTGACTTGCAAATGATGCAAAGCATTTGGGGAGTAAGGGGGTGAGTTACTCACCACAGACTTCCTAGCCTCTGATCTCTCTTGTAGCCGCAATATTTAGATGGCTGGGCCAGTTCTGGTCAATGGTAACTTACAAAATATTGACAGGAGGAGATTTCAGTGGTGATGCCATTAAATGTCAAGGACCAATGGTTCAATTCTGTCTTGCTGGGAATTGATCTTGTGTGGCAGGAATGTTTATTGCTGTTTTTCTGTCCAAGCCTAGATATTGACAATTCCTTAATATAGTTGAACAGGGAATGCTTCAGTATCTTAGGAGTTGCAACTAGGGCTGAACACTGTGCAATCATCAGTGAATATCCCCACTGCTGACCTTAAGATTGTTATCCATGTTAGAAATAAAAGTCCCTTTCAAGTCAAGCAGATAGCTCCGGAGTTGACTCAGAGCAGTTTCTATAGAACTGTGGATACTACAGGCGCTTGGGTGCATTATTTCCCTACCAACTGCATTTTAATTTCACCCCTCCTTTGTTTTCTACCTTTTTTTTTATTTTTAATAGCTGTTACTCTATACTTATGTGAAGAACAAGAGGATACCCAGAATGAGAGTACAGCTGCTCAGGGATAGTGGTGGGAACTTGTGCCTGGAGTTGGAGGAGGTTCAGGAGGTCCTTTAATGAATACTTTGCTTCAGTGGTCACGTTTCTAAGGACAGTGTGAAACAGACTGAAGTGCCAGAACAGGTTGATGTTAGGAAGGAGGATATGCTGAAAAATTTGAAAAACGTAAGGATAGACAAATTCCCTGGGCCAGGTGGGATATACCCTAGGTAACTACAGGAAGTGACGGAAGAGATTGCTGAGCCTTTGGCTATGATCTTTGTAGCCTCACTGTCCAATGATTGGAGGGTGGCAAATAGTATTCCCCTGTTCAAGAAAGGGAATAGGGATAATCCTGGGGATTACAAACCAGTCAGTCTTGTGCCTGGAGAAGGCAAAATATTGGAGAGGATTCTGAGAGACAGGATTTATGATTACTTGGAAAACCATAGTTTGATTGAAGATAGTTAGCATGACTTTGTGAGGTGCAGATCACATCTCACAAACGTTATCCTTTGAGAATGTGACAAAACATGTTGATGAAGGTAGAGCAGTGGATGTAGGGTACATGGATTTCACCAAGGCATTTGACAAGGTTCCCCATGGGAGGCTCATTCAGTAAGTAAGGAGGCATGGGATACAGGGAAATCTGGCTGTCTGGATACAGAATTGGCTGGTCTATAGAAGATAGAGGGTGGTGGTAGATGGAATGTATTCATCTTGGAGCTCGGCGACCAGTGGTGTTCTGCAGGAATCGGTTCTGAGACCTTTGCTCTTTGTGATTTTTATAAATTACTTGGATGAGGAAGTGGAAGGTTGGTACTAAGTTTGCTGATGACACATAGGCTGGTAGATAGTGTGGAGGGCCGTTGTAGGTTGCAACAGGAGATTGATAGGATGCAAAGTGGGCTGAGAAGTGGCAGAGAGAGTTCAACCTGGAAAAGTGTGCAGTCATTCACTTTGGAAGGTCGAATTTGAATGCAGAATACAATTTTAAAGGCAGGATTCTTGGCAGTGTAGAGGAACAGAGGGATCTTGAGGTCCATGCACACAGGTCCCTCAAAGTTGCCACCCAAGCTGTTAGGATTGTTAAGAAGGCGTATGGTGTGTTGGCTTTCATTTGCAGGGGGATTGATTTTAAGAGCTGCAAGGTTATGCTACAGCTGTATACAGCGCTGGTTGAACCATACTTGGAATATTGTGTTCGGTTCTGGTCACTTCATTATAGGAAAGATGTGGAAGCTTTGGATAGGGTGCAGAGGAGATTTGCCAGGATGCTGCCTGGACTGGAGGGCATGTCTTATGAAAAAAGGTTGAGTGACCTAGACCTTTTGGGGCATAGAGGTGTACAAGATGTTGAGAGGCATAGATAGAGTGGATACCCAGAGATTTTTTCCATTACGGAAATGTCCATCGAGGGGGCATAATTTTAAGGGGGTTGGAGGAAGGTTTAGGGGAGATGTCATCGGCAGGTTCTTTACACAGAGTGTTGGGTGCGTGGAATGCACTGCTGGCAGTGGTAGTGGAGTCAAATACATTGGGGCATGGAAGATAATACAATGAAGGATATGTAAGATGGTCTGACTTTAGAGTAGGGTAAGAGGTTGGCACAACAATGAGGGCCAGAGGTCCTATACTGTGCTGTACTGTTCTAAGTTCTATTTTATACTGTTGAGTAATTTGTGAATTGGGTGTTTCATTTAATTGGTGGTGTTTAATTAAAATAAAAAAAAAAACAGCTGTGTTCTTCTCTTCATGGCAGTGTTACAATAGCCCTGAAGCAAACAATGGGTCATAGCCAAAGTCATAGTTCCCAACTATCTGCTTCACTCCCTTGCTGTGTTCCAACTGGGTGTCCTTGGAGAAGGAGCAACTTGTGTTCACTGATAGACTTCAAGCTTTTCAGGCTAGGTGGCATCATGGAGGCAGGGTTGCATACGTTTCTGTTGCCACAACGTTTTGTAATTTCCCTGAATTTCATTCTTTTTGGCTTTGGTTAAGTGTTACAACACTTTTTTAGTGGGAAGGTTTTGATTTTAATTTAGCTTATTTTAAAAGAAAAGGAGTTGGATGTTTGGCCAGTGATTAAAAATTTTTAAAATGAACTAGCTTCTTACCCAATTAGCGATCTCTGCTTTCAGATCCTGCAGTGATACCTTTACATTGAGCCTGCTCCCAGATCACGGAATCAAAGAATCCCTGCAGTGTGGAAAGAGGCCATTCAGCGCATAGAGTCTGCACTGACTCTGCAAGGAGCATCCCACCTATGCCCAAAACCTCACGCTATTCCTGTAACCCTGCATTAACTATGGTAATACACCTAATCTGCACAACCCTGGCTGCTACAGGGCACTTTACCCCAGCCAATCTATCTAATCACATCTTTGGACAGCTGGTATGCTCTGATTACATTTTTCATTCACTATGTGCATGACCTGAATTATGACATATGGTTTCTGTTTCTAGCTTGGGAAATTCTACAGGGCTTCCAAAAGGCACTGCCTGTCATTTATCAAGTTGTGATCAATGTCTGGAACATGCATTGTAGCTTTCTCCCATCAGGAATAGTGACAGTCATTAGAAAGTTACTCCTCAGGAATCTACACCCCAACTATCAAGATCTGAGTGGCTGGCAGATGGAGAGCTGTGGCTGCCTGGGTGATGTACTGGGGGTAGAGGAGTGGGCTGAAATTTACTGTAGCAACTGGTATATCCAGCTCACAACAAAAGTATCCAAAGCTTAAAACTAATGGTGCTTAGCCCCTGCAGTACTCATGGGTTGGAGGAGGTTCAGGTTTGTACTGGACTCCTGTCTGAGTGTACCTTGCTCGGATGGTATTCTACACTGGCCTGTGTTCCAGAACCTCCCTCAGGGATTTATGCCTCACCGTTAACCATCTGATGAAAATTCCCATAGTGCCTTTTCATTGGCATGGAGGGGATTCCTGTACACAATTCACTTCACCTTCATCTTCCTCCATGTCTTGGTGTTCTTCTGCCAGGCAGTGATGGATGCCATTCGAGGGATCACTGAATAGAAGTTCTCCTGCTTTCCATTAAGGATCTGCAAGCAATGATGCTATGTAATTGTAGCTCAAGGTGGTACACTACTTTCAGGTCAGCCGTCTTTTCTGTGATGCTGTGGAGTCCATAGACCACATGTATATAGATTGTGGGAAGATGCAACCCCTTTTCAATTATTTCAGTAGTCTTCTGTTGTCTTTTTGGTTACATTTGGGCATCCATTACAGAGAAGGCTGGGGCAAATCAGAGGACCTCTTCGTTGGTCTGCTGTTGGCCTGACCACAATGCATATTAATAGATCGAGGCAGCAGGGCTGTGGAGGGGTTGAGATGCGATGACTGGTCTCAAATTAACTCAACTATATTCATTTATACTAGGTTTGGACACCAACCAGGAGACAGCTTTCCTGTAATTCTCATTGGCTTTAGATTTGCTTGGTTTCCTTAATGCCACACTCAATCAAGTGTGGCCTTGCTTGTCTATGGGAAGTTACCTAGATTTATAAAGTCATAGAGATGTACAGCACGGAAACAGACCTTCGGTCTAACTTGTCCGTGCCGACCAGACATCCCAACCCAATGTAGTCCCACCTGCCAGCACCCGGCCCATATCCCTCCAAACCCTTCCTATTCATATACCCATCCAGATGCTTTTTAAATGTTGCAAATGTACTAGCCTCCACCATTTCCTCTGGCAGCCTGTTCCAAATACGTACCACCCTCTGCGTGAAAGAGTTGCCCCTTAGGTCTCTTTTATATCTTTCCGCTCTCACCCTAACCTATGCCTTCTCACCACCCCAGGGAAAAGATTTTGTCTATTTATCCTATCCATGCACCTCATGATTTTATAAACCTCAGCCTCCGACATTCCAGGGAAAACCTCTCTCTATAACTCAAATCCTCCAACCCTGGCAATATCCTTGTAAATCTTTTCTGAACCCTTTCAAGTCTCACAACATCTTTCCAACAGGAAGGAGACCAGAATTGCACGCAATATTCCAACAGTGGCCTAATCACTGTCCTGTACAGCCACAACATGACTTCCCAACTCTGTTACTCAATACTCTGACCAATAAAGGAAAGCATACCAAGCACCTTCTTAATTATCCTTCTTCACTATCCTATCTCCCTGTGGCTCCACTTTCAAGGAGCTATGAACCTGCACTCCAAGGTTTCTTTGTTCAGCAACACTCCCTAGGACCTTACCATCAAGTGTCTAAGTCCTGCTAAGATTTGCTGTCCCAAAATGCAGCACTTCACATTTTATCTGAATTAAATTCCATCTGCCACTTCTCAGCCCATTGGTCCATCTGATCAAGATCCTGTTGTAATCTGCGGTAACCTTCTTTGCTGTCCACTACATCTCCAATTTTGGTGTCATCAGCAAACTATGCTAACTATACCTCTTATACTCCAATTCAAATCATTTATATAAATGATGAAAAGTAGTGGACCCAGCACCGATCCATATGGCACTCCACTGGTCACAGGCCTCCAGTCTGAAAAACAACCTTCCACCACCAACTTCTACCTTTTGAGCCAGTTCTGAATCCAAATGGCTAGCTCCCTCTGTGTTCCATGAGATCTAACCTTGCTAACCAGTCTCCCATGCGGAACCTTGTCGACTGCCTTACTGAAGTCTATATAGATCACATCTACCGCTCTGCCCTCAACAATCCTCTTTGTTACTTCAAAGAGCACAATCAAGTTTCTGAGACATGATTTCTCACTAACAAAGCCATTTTGACTATCCCTGATCAGTCCTTGCCTTTCCAAATACATGTACATCCTGTCCCTCAGGATTCCTTCCAACAACTTGCCCATCACTGATGTCAGGCACACGGGTCTATAGTTCCCTGGCTTGCTCTTGCATTTCTTAAACAGTGGCACCACGTTAGCCAACTTCCTGTCTTTTCTGTAGTTAAAGTATTTTGTCCTTATTTTAACTGAGGCTGTAATAGGTCAGGAGTTAAGTGTCCCTGCTAGAACCCAAATAGTGTGTTAGTGAGCAATTTATTGCCAGCAAGTCCGGCTTGATAGTATTATTGACATCTTTCCATCATTTTACTAGCAATCAGATGTAGGCTGATAGAATAGTAATTGGCTGGATTGGATTTGTCCTGATTTCAGTGTACTGGACATAGCTGGGCAATTTTCCAGGTGGTTAGGAGATGCCAATGTTGCAGCTGTACTGAAATTGCTTGGCTAATTTGGAAATTGCGTCAAGTTTGGAATAATGGATCTTCAAATACTATTGCAAAAATATTGTGAGGTCAATAACTTTTGTGGTATCATATAGAATGAATCAATTGAGTTGAAGATTAGCATCTTTGAAGCTGTGGACCTCCTGGAGTGGCTGAGACAGATCATCCACCTGGCACTTCTGACTGAAGACTGTTGTGTTTACTTCAGCTGTATGTTTGTACTGATGTGTTAGACTCAGTCATTATTGAGGTTAGGGATATTTGTGGAGCCTCTTAGTCATAGAGTCAGAGAGATATACAGCACAGAAACAGACCTTTTGGTCCTACATGTCCATGCCAACTAGATATTTGAAATAAATCTAGTCCCATTTGCCAGCATTTGTCCCATATCTCTCGAAAACCTTCCTGTTCCTATAGCTATCGAGGTGACTTTTAAATGTTGTAATTGTACCAGCCTCCACCACTTCCTCTGACAGTTCATTCCAAACATTAACCACCATCTGAATGAAAATGTTGCCCTTAGGTCCCTTTTTATATTTTTCCCTTCTTACCTTAAACCTGTGCCCTCTAGTTTTGGATTCTCCCACTCTGGGGAAACAACGTTGTCTATTTACACTACTCATGCCCCTTATGATTTATAAACTTCGATAAGGTTACCCCTACGCCTCTAACACTCCAGGGAAAATGTCCCAGTCTATTCAGCCTCTCCCTTTAGCTCAAACACTCCAAACCTGGCAATATCCTTATAAATCTTTTCTGAACCCTTGCAAGTTTCACAACTTCCTTTCCATGGCAGGGAGAGCAGAACTGCATGCAGTATTCCAATAGTCACCTAACCAATGTCCTATACAACCTCAACATGACCTCCTAACTGCTGTACATATTGCAGCGACTAATAAAGGCAAGCATACCAAATGCCTTTTTCACCATCCTTTCTACCTGTGACTCAATTTTCAAGGACTATGAACCAACACTCCAAGGTCTGTTTGTTCAACAGCCTTCCCCAGGACCTTACCATTAGTCCTGAACTGATTTGCCTTTCCAAAATGCAGGACCTCACATTTATCTAAATTAAACTCCATTTGACACTCCTCAGCCCATTGGCCCATCTGATGAAGATCCTGTTGTACTTTGAGGTAATCGTCCTTACTGTCCACTACATCTCCAGTTTTGGTGTCATCTGTAAACTTGCTAACCATTCCTCCTATTTTCACATCCAAATCATTTATATAAATGACGAAAAACAGTGGACCTAGCACTGATCCTTGTGACACACTGCTGGTCACAGTGGCCTCCAGTCTAAAAAGCAACCCTCCATCACCACCATCTATCTTCTACCTTCAAGCTAGTTTATATAGCCAGACAGCTAGATTCCCCTTTATTCCGTGTGATTGTTCCTTGCTAACCAGTCTAGCATGAGAAATGAGGAACCTTGTTGAACACCTTATATGAAGTCCATATAGATCATCCTGCATTAAGTAACAATTGGATATGGCAAGATTGCAGATCTGATATATTGTTTGTGCAGTTGATAATCTGTCCAAGATCTATTCCATTTTGCAAGGTTGTAGTGTCTTGCACAATGATAGATGGTATCCTCAACATGGAGATATCTCCATCAGGACTCTACTTTGATCACTCCTACAAATAATGTCATGTACAGGCAGATTGGTGAGGATGAGGTAGAGCAGGTTTTTTCCCCCTTGTTGGTTCTGTCACCATCTTCCACACATTCCTCTAACAGCCATGTTCTTTTATCCAAGTGATGCTCAAAGTGGTGGAGGGCTGATACATCAGCTGACGAATGGTTAACAGCATAAAGTTTCCTTGCCATTGTTTGATCTGATGCCCCTGTGATGACCTGACGTCATGGGGTTTGAACACAATGTTGAGGATGCTGAGGGCAGCTTGCTATTTACTCTGTACCACTGTGCTGGCCTCCGGTTGTTCTGTCCTGTTGCTGAGACAGGACATAGCCAGGAATCATGATAGTGGTATCAGAAATATTGTGTGTAAGGTGTGATTTCATGAGTATGACTTTACTCACTCGTGGAATGAGCGGATCACTGTTTAGCCGGTGTTTATTGCCTATCCCTAGTTGTCCTTGAGAAGATGGTGGTGGGCTACATTATTGAACTACTGCAGCCCATGTGCTCTACCCACAATGCCATTAGGGAGGGAATTCCAGGATTTTGATCCAGCGAAAGTGAACAAACGGTGATGTGTTTCAAAGTCGGAATTGTGAGCGGCTTGGAAGAGAAGTTGCAAGTGATGGTGTTCCTATGTACCTGCTGCTCTTGTCCTTCCAGATAGAAGTGATTATGGGTGTGGAAGGTGCTGTCAAAGAATCTTTGGAGAATTTCTGCAGTGCATCTTGTAGTATACATAGCTGCTACTGAGTGTTGGTGGTGGAGGGAATGCATGCTTGTGGATGTGATGCCACTTAAACGGGTTGCTTTGTTCTGGATGGCATCAAGCTGCTTGAGTGTTATTGGAGTTGCATCCACTCAGTCAAGTGGGAATACTCCATCACACTCCTGACTTGTGCCTTGCAGGTGGAGTACTGGCTTTGGGGACTCAGGAGGTGAGTTGCCTGCCACAGTATTCCTAGCCTCTGACCAGGTTTTGTGGCCACTGTATTTATAAGGCAAGTCCAGATGAGTTTCTAGTCAATGGTTTCTGATCAGCCTGTTGCTTGACTAGGTTGTTTGATAGTATTCTAAATTTCAGGAAAAACCCCAAGACTAGTGAGACGTTGGTCGTCGAATGACGGAAGTGTCATGAATTGAATGGTATCTGAGGTTAATTATGCCTTGGTATACACATGTAATTTAAAGATCTATTCACTGACCTTGGCCATTCTTCATTTTGTTAAACTTCTCGTGGTACTGCATCCAGCTTCTCGGGCTTTGCGTCTGGCATTGACCTCCATGCCTATCTGCTCTCTCCGGGTCAAAATATTTTTTGTTTCAACAACTCCTTTTGAGACTTCTAAAGGGCTATATTTTTGATTTTATGGGCTATGTTTTATTTTCGGGTCTATCTTTTTATTCTTACTAACCCTTTATTGGGTGAGATGCAGTTACGTAGTAACATTGCCCTCAATGTTTGTGTTGATATATGGGGTATTTGAACTCTTAGAACTAGAATTGGTCAATATTCTCCACAATTATCAGTCCACCATGATCCTTACAACTACAGTGCACAAGGAAAACGTAACGTTCCTGGACACTACAGAATTTAAATTTGCAGAAGACACCGGCCATAAGTTATCAACAAATACAAGACATATACTTTGTAAAAAGCATGTTAATTTGGAAGGAACACATTACCTGTAACTTTAAAGTTTTTGTCATTCCCAGTTAACTGGGTTACTTTGGTAACAGGTTTCCCTTAGCAGCCTCTTTCCCCTTCCCCTTTGCAGTCATTGGCTTCTTTCCCTTCCTACAGGCAAACTATCTATTAAAATATTAATATTAATAATCTATTAATAAATCTACGATACTGTATATGTTGTGATCACAGTTCACAACCTAGCCCACCATTTTTAATAAGTTATGCACATATTCATCCCTGTATTCCTGCATGCCCTTCAGATTGTACCCTTTATTACTATTTTCTGTTCATCATCATCCTGCCAAAATGCATAACCTTTATACTGCTCCATATTGAATTTTGACTGCCACCGATTCACCAACTCCAGTTTAGGTCTTCCTCAACTGTTCCAACAGTTACAATGTTTCTTCCTTGGTAAATCTCAAGCATTTGGAAATATGCACAAGGATGATTGAAGGCAATATGAACAATGAACAATGTCAAAATGTGAACTGGTCTCATGGAACAGGAAGTGAGGGCAGCAGAGAATAAAACCGAGTGAAGAATGACTGTACATAGTGTGGCCAACCCTCAGTATGAGGATGGATGAAAGACAAGGCAAACTTCTGTGGATCAATCATCAAATTTTCCCACATACAATTTCTCTGTCAGCCCTGCTCTCCTAAAGTAGAAACATCAGAGAATCAGCAGCATTGACGCATGTTGAAAATCTTCAAGTTGTCAATTGTCTGCTGCTGCTTAGATCTTTGCAAGTTATAGTTTGTGCCCCATCGCATGGCTACCGATTAACTAGTTAAAATAACTAGTTAAATAAATTATGGCTCATGAGTATCTTGCAAAGCCTGAGGCTGAAGAATCATTTGACAGTGAAACATAAACATTAGTCTTTTCTTTGATTAGTTACTTCAAATTATGTTCGTAATGTAGTTTTTCGTAAACGTAGTAATTTGTTGAATTTATGCTTTCTTTTTAGCTGGACAAATTTCTGTGATCAACTTTCTTAGAGTTTACTGCAGCTATGGCTACTCCTGATGTCAGTGTTCATGTGGAGGAGGTGGTTGTCGTGACAACACCTGACACCCCATCAGATGGAAATGCAGTTGAAGATGTTAAGACTGTTTTAGTAGACTTCAAATCAACCCAGCCGAGGTAGGGAAACATACCATACATTAAAGTGTTTAATTAATGAAATCATAGAGCTTAACATGTTTCCAGATTCTCCAAACAATAATGGCTTAATGCAGTTTTACATTTGGGTAACAGTTGACATTATTGCAACCCAATTATATCAGTTACTTTTCTTTAAAAGGAAGATGTTCATTTTTGTCAGAACTGTGAGGACAGTACTCAGCTTAAGGCAGGATTTTCTTTAAAAGAAATTGATAAATTCAGCTGTGAACTGTGAATCCTTTGTCTTTATGGATGTTGATTGTGTCATATATATGGGAAACCAGATAGGATTGATAAGAGATTTATAAACACATTACTTTTCTGAATGGATATTTACTTTTCAATTGATCAAAACAAATCCTAGAGATCATACTAACAATGACAATAATGTCATGATTGTGGGTATGTTCGCTGAGCTGGGAAGTTGATTTACAGATGTTTCCTCCCCTGTCTAGGTGACATCTTCAGTGCTTTGGAGCCTCCTGTGAAGCGCTGCTGTATTGTGTCTTCTGGAATTTATTTGGTTCCGTTCCTACTGCTTCCAGTTGCCGGTTCTTGTTGTTCATTGTAGTGGCCAGTATTTTGGGTCTAGGTCAATGTGCTCGTTGATAGAGTCCATGAATGAGTGCGATGCTTCTAGGAATCCTTTGGCTGTCCTATATTTAGCTTGTCCTATGATCGTTGTGTTCTCCCAGCCGAATTTGTGGTCCCTGTCATCTGTGTGTATGGCTACTAGGGACAGCTGGTCCTGGTATTTAGTGGCTGGTTGGTGTTCATTTCTACATAATCAGAGTACCAGCGGACAAGGGTAGAATGACTGTTATCGTGGACAAGATCGAATATATTCAGAAAGCAGAGAAACTACTTGCAGATACCGACACTTACCTACAGAGGGAGTTTGATGCCATGACACAGCAAACCAGTAGGATAAATAACACACTATGTAACCTTCAAAAAAAGGGACTAATAACCAGGATTGATCTATAAAGGACGAAACCAGAAAGCAATAACACGTCAAGATTTTATGGATTACCCAAAGTACAAAAACCAGACATACCACTTTGCCCCATTGTGACACTGCCGGAATGCCACCACATAAACTGGCAAAAGAACTCCAACAAAAACAAAAACATCTTATCAGCAGATCAGAAAACTCTCTACAATCGTCACAGGAATTCTTAGACAACATCAAAAACATCAACATAGACAAGTATGAAGCAATGGTCTCATTTAATGTAATGGCACTGTTGACCTCAATTGGCAAAACTCTAGCCAGAGAGACAATAGCCAACCTCCTGGACAGGCAGAACAGAGAACACAACGGGGAAACCTATCGATGAGGACAGCATGCTCAAACTACTAGACCCCTGTGCCTAACGACACACTTCTCATTCAGCAACCAAATATATGAACAGATCAGTGGAACACCTTTTGACTCGCCCATCCCTGGGCTCACAGGACAAGCAGTGATATAAAGATTGGAAATAACAGCCTTACCCCAAATCTAGCCCAAACTCTGGTTCAGATACATGGATGACACTTCTGTTCTCATTAAGATAACAAATATCAAAACCCATCGGATCATCAACACCATGCTCTCAGGAATCAGATTTACGAGAGAGGAGGAAACCAACAGTCAACTCTCATTCCTGGATGTGATGGTACAAAGAACACACAACAATGATTGCACCACAGAAGTGTACAGGCAAGCCACACACACTGACCAGGTCCTGAATTACAACAGCAACCACCCAAACACATACAAAAGAAGCTGCATTAGGACCCAGTTCAAAAGGGCTACAACACCGTGCAGCACTCCTGATCTACGAAGGAAAGAAGAAGAACACCTGTTCAGGGTCTTTGCCAAGTATGGATATCCTCACAATTGCATCCTCCTCTGCCTAACAGACAAACAATTTGACGAGGATATGCCATGACCTAACTCACCAGCCACGCTATCTTATATTAAAGACCTTCTCAGAACTGATGGCCAGACTTCTCCGACCACTGGATTCATGAGAGCGCAAGAATAAATAGCCACGTTCAGACAATGACTCACGAGGACAAAAGACCCTATACTCATCATGTGCCAGACTGACGTAACTTCCAAGATTCCACGTAAAGACTACATGAAACACTATACAGGGCAAACGTGCAGACAACTAGCAATCCACATTTGCGAACACCAACTAGCCACTAAAGGTCACAACCAGCTATCCCTAGTAGCCATACACACAGATGACCGGGATCACAGATTCAACTGGGACAACACAATGATCATAGGATAGTCAGAGAATTCCTAGAAGCACCCATGGACTCTATAAGCAAGCACTTTTTAAGGGGAAATTATTAGATGGCTGAGTGGAAGTTTGCTAGGTATAAAAAGGTGGAAAAGTTTATTACAATGCCACAGTGAAGATATGTGGATTATTCCATTTAATTTGAAAGAGTTGTAACTCAGCTGCAGGTGGAATGAATTGCTCAATAAAAGTGAGGTGAAAACTAATATGGCCTCATTCAGTGTGGTCACCTGGTCCTTTGAATCTGACTGCAGTAAGAAACAAGTTTGCTGGTATATTGAGGAAGTGAATGGTGAGTATGCTCCTAACGTTGCACACATTTCTTATGAAGCATACCATCAAGCATACCAGAAATCCAGGTTGGGAATTTCTAAACCCTCTACGAAGTACAATTTCACACGACTATTTTCTTTTTGAAATTATCTTTCTTTATGCCTGGTGGTGCAACTTTCTTGCATGTATTGATGGTAGATGTGGAAAAGCAAACAGATGCTGTGACTGAGAACTAAAATTACATCTTTCCTGTTAGAGCATTCATTTAGGGATCAGCAGCTGTAGATGCAGAGTGAAGCCCTTTTCTCTAAAATTGCAGTCACTATAGATTGCTATTAACTGATGACATTATGTCTGCCTTTGCAGAAACAACTAGTGCATGAAGAACAATATAGTAATATTCTGTAAAAATGTAACAACAATACTACCAACATTTAGATATGAAATTCTCTCAAGGTATTTCACAGGAGAGAGTGTGGAAACAAAATTTCACAAAGTTTGGCAAGGTTCTCTGGAGTGTTGCTGAACAAAGACCTTGGAGTGCAGGTTCCTAGCTCCTTGAAAGTGGAGTCGCACGTAGATAGGATAGTGAAGAAGGCGTTTGTATGCTTTTCTTTATTGGTCAGAGTATTGAGTACAGGAGTTGGGAAGTCATGTTGTGGCTGTACAGGACATTGGTTAGGCCACTGTTGGAATATTGTGTGCAATTCTGGTCTCCTTCCTATCAGAAAGATGTTGTGAAACTTGAAAGGGTTCAGAAAAGATTTACAAGGATGTTGCCAGAGTTGGAGGCTTTGAGCTATAGGGAGGGGCTGAACAGGCTGGGGCTGTTTTCCCTGGAGCGTTGGAGGCTGAGGGGTGACCTTATAGAGGCTTACAAAATTGAGGGACATGGATAGGATAAATAGACAAAGTCTTTTCCCTGGGGTCGGGAGTCCAGAATGAGAGAGCATAGGTTTAGGGTGAGAGGGCAAAGATATAAAAGAGACCTCAGGGGCAACTTTTTCACACAGAGGGTGGTACGTGTATGGAATGAGCTGCCGGAGGAAGTGTTGGAGGCTGGTACAATTTCAACATTTAAGAGGCATTTGGATGGGTATATGAATAGGAAAGGTTTGGAGGGATATGGGCTGGGTGCTGGCAGGTGGGACTAGATTGGGTTAGGATATCTGGTCGGCATGGATGGGTTGAACCGAAGGGTCTGTTACCATGCTGTACATCTCTACGACTCAAAGTTATATAATGAGATATTAGGACAAATTGTTAAAAGCTTGGTCAAAGTGATTAATTTTAAGACCATGAGAAATAGGAACAGGAATAGGCCATTTGGTCCCTCTAGTTCCGACATTCCTCGTATTCACTTTCCTATCTTTTCCCCATTTGCCTCGTTCGTTGTCCACCTTAATCCGAATGCTTCATAAATAAAATATAAAGTCCTTAAGTTTGTACTGTTATGAAATTTCCCTTTGGCTTTTATGTGTCCTTGGTGCAATATAACATTCACAGATTCTGTTCTTTTTTATTTACTGGTAATAATCAGCTCCATCACTAACTTGCATTCCTAACTTCTCCATTATCTTTGATTTTCTAATTTTTCATGCAACTGAACCCTCCCTTCTCTTCAGTTAGAACCCTCTTGTGTTTTAAAGAACAATGTAAAGGAAGTAGAAATTTGTTCAGGCAGCAGGGTGCAGAAAATGAATTCCTATCCTTGGGGACTATTAATCTGATAATTTGGTTATTAATTGTGGATGTTATAACCAGGTGAGGAAGGTCATGGCTTTCTTTCTGAATTTTCCTTTTTTGTTAGCATGTAACAATTTATTTTTGATCTGGTAAATTAAGTTTAGTTGGAGGAGAATCAATTCCAAGTTTGTTTTGGCTGAAAGAGAATGGAGTTTTGTTATCAGAGAAGAAATAAATTGCGATAACAAACACTCATACAAAACACAGGTTGCCCCTCCTCTTGCCGCCTTCTTTGTACCTAGTACAGAGAGGGAGATGAAGACAGATGCGCCTCATTTTTTAAAAAATCTAGTTGAGTTACAAGAATCCAAGTCCCAACTGTTTAGCTGCTATTTAGGTTCCTCAGGTGAAGTTTGCAGATACTCTTGATTTCTCAGTCATTGGAGGTTTTTCCAAGATTTGTTTTCCCACCAGCACTTGTTTGCTTCAGATTCAGGGAGAGGGAACTTCCCTCATTCTATTGTTTTCAGACTATATTTTTTTCTCTGACCTTTGTTGCTCAAAGAAAACTACTGAATTATGGTTTGTTTATATGTATGCTGTCTAACTCCATATGTTTTTTTCAAACTCCGCAGGTAACTTTTCATGAGCAATATATACGTTAGTTATGCAAGTGTGAGTCCGAGATATGAATTTCTTGACAATTTTGAGTCTCAATGCCTGTTTTTTAAAATGGTAATATTGAGATAACATTTTTTATATTTTCCACATAAGTTGCTTGGGCTTGTCAGTTGATAAAAGAAGCCATTTTCAGTCATCAGTATTCTTTTACAAAAAAGCTTTAGTCCATTAAAGTCTTTGGTGTTAAGGTCAAATGAGGGAAGGCCAAACTTGGATAGCACAGATTTTTTTAATCTCTGAGGGCTGAACTGAAGGGGATTCAAAGAATGTTTTCTTACCGTCAGAATGTTCACCTGCCATAGGACTCCGGAATCCTGATGCATCAATGGAAAATGAGATCGGAGCACACTGTCCCTTCACTTGCAATTAGAAATTCCTTTGGAAAAGTATCATTTGCATAAACATGGCTTTTAACAAAAGTAAACTTGTACTATTTTATGTACATGAAAATGTGTAGTAACAAGCTCAGTTTCCTGATTCCTGTCTATTTCCTATAACATCAGAGTTTCATCATATTGGGGCTTAGGAATCATTAATAATTGTTATTGAAAGCAATGCACTCTTGCTGTCTGGATTACTTTAGTCATTTGTGTTTAGGTAGCAATAATGCTTCCAACAAATGCATACTATCAGCCATAGTATACTCAGAGAAGCTGGGAACTGTAGAGTAACTTGGACCGTGTGCTCCTCAAAGAATGTACATTGTTAAATCAGTGTATTTAAAGCATATTGAGACACCGCAGAGTGAAATAAGTTTGGAAAACGATAAAAGATGTTTTTCGTTGCTATAAGGGAAGGCATTACTATGTGGTAGCTGGGCTATAGTGCATATAATACACATCCTTTATATCTGTTTTGTTTTCTGTAACTTCCAACTGGAAATGTTTGCCCTTGAACTACATACCTGGTGTGGAATGTATTCTGAAAATACTAAGACTATTAGTCAAATCGAATGGAGCATGTTGTCTTGGAAATGTTAAAGTTTCTTCGAAATGCTGTAATATTCAAGCCAAAATGTTTTCCTAGTGTTTTGTGTACAAATGTTATGAATAAAGTACATGATTAGGAAAAAATACTCAATAAAGCAACATCTTATCGTTTATTTCAAATAATATAGATTTAGTGCCACATTTAATATTGTTAATTGTTCATAATTGGCTCAATTGCTTTTTTGGGAAGGTTCTGTTAAGTACAAGTGATTTAAGGCCTTGACACAAACGATGAAAATATCTTTGATTATTAGATGGTTGGTGATGGTTGTAAAATTTGACTTTTAATTTCACATAGTAGTCATGTTTAAAACATTTTTCCTAGATAAAATAAGTCCAAATTTTGTATCATTTGAGATAAGCTTGTGTAAAGTGGTAATGATTAAACAAATTTTGTAATACTGTTTTTGGGTCAACTTGTTAAAGATTTCTGCTCTGGGAAAATTTTGCCAATGCTGACAATCCTTATCAAATTGAGGCATTTGCAGTTGTGATATAGCTCAGCTAGCTAAGTAGTAATGCCTTTCACTATAGCTTAGAGAAAAAGTCTTTAAGGTACTAAGTTGACTGAGTTTGAGGACAGACCTCTGACCTGAAGGCACTGCAATACCCAGGCCTCCTGTGGCATAATTTAGTGATTAAAAACATAATACTAAAAAATTAGCCATATTGTATACCATTTATTTAAAATGATTATTCATCCATCTTTAACTTATAAAAGAACAGATGAATTAAATGGGGAACATCTGTCATTGGAATTCTGTATAGCACATTAAGTACAGATTATCACATAGTTATATAAATGACATTTTTATGCATACTATTAACATTGGTTGGTTGTGATACTCCTAATACTAACAACATTCTTTGTTTCTGATTGAGCAGTGGAGGATTAAGTGACGACAGTATGGACTCTGTCAACACTCCTGGAGCCTATTCATCTTCCTCCACATTGATCCAGAAAGGTGATGTTATTGGTAAGTGGAAAGACTGCATTCAGTGAGTAATGGATAATAATACGTTGTGGCAATAATTGTGATTTAGACTTAAAACCTATTTTGTCTATTCTTGCTTTTAAGAATTAGAAGTAAATGTAAATCTGAACAATGATAGTGAAGGAGTGGCTAAATTAGCATTGCATCTTTTACGGTACGGAGTAAACTTGCATCCCTCTGAAAGTAACTTAAAAACTCAATGTGGAACACCAGTTGCATCTGAGGGACATTGCAATGTATAGAACAATATTTTTAAATATTTCATCTGGATTTTAGCTTTGCAGTTGTTCAAAATTGATGTTTCACTTGTTAAACCCCAATTTACTTGTGTGTCAGCTGGAAGAACTTCAATTCCTGATGTGCCCAGGAACAGCTGTTACATTTGAGGCACGGGACAGCCACTTACTCTTCTAAGCATTCTGGTTGCTTTGGTGGCCTTTGCAGGGACAGTAGTTTATGTGCGTATGATGCCACATGACCTCTTGAAATCAGGGAAAAGAGGCTCCAGGCGGCAGAGGTTGTTAGCAAGTTTCAGGCACTCTGGGTTGTGGAGAGGTCCTGAGGAGCTGAGAACGTGATGTAAAGAGAAAGGAACAGGCAAAGACCTCATTTTGCAAAAATGCAGTAATTGGCTCTGAGGAGTCATTCAAGTTCCAGGAACTATTTGATAGCTGAGAGTGGAGGTAAAAGAAACCCAAAAGCAGTATTTGTTTGATATAGCTGAGAAATATTAGAGCACAGACAACCCTGGGTAATGCCAAAGAGCTGGAATTGTGCCAGTGAGGAGGTTATGGACTATCGCCTCAGGAGTCCCAGGGAGTACAGGTTCCTAGCTCCTTGAAAGTGGAATCGCAGGTAGATAGGATAGTGAAGAAGGCGTTTGGTATGCTTTCCTTTATTGGTCAGAGTATTGAGTACAGCCGTTAGGAGGTCATGTTGCGGCTGTACAGGACATTGGTTAGGCCACTGTTGGAATATTGCATGCAATTCTGATCTCCTTCCTATCAGAAAGATGTTGTGAAACTTGAAAGGGTTCAGAAAAGATTTACAAGGATGTTGCCAGGGTTGGAGGATCTGAGCTACAGGGAGAGACTGAACAGGCTGGGGCTGTTTTCCCTGGAGTGTAGGAGGCTGAGGGGTGACCTTATAGAGGTTTACAAAATTATGAGGGGCATGGATGGGATAAATAGACAAATTCTTTTCCCTTGGGGGCGGAGAGTCCAGAACTAGAGGGCATAGGTTTAGGGTGAGAGGGGAAAGATATAAAAGAGAACTAAGGGGCAACTTTTTCACGCAGTGGGTTCGATGTGTATGAAATGAGCTGCCAGAGGATGTGGTGGAGGCAGGTACAATTGCATCATTTAAGAGGCATTTGGATGGGTAAATGAATAGGAAGGGTTTGGAGGGATATGGGCCGGGTGCTGGCAGGTGAGACTAGATTGGGTTGGGATGTCTGGTCGGCATGGACAGGTTGGACCGAAGGGTCTGTTTCCGTGCTGTACATCTCTGTGACTCTATGACCTGATCAATCTTTGAGGCAGTCCATGGCGGAATAACTTTTGAGGCTGTTCTGAAGTTATGCCATTGAAAATGAAGAATTAGAATCTCTTCTAGGGAGATAAAGTTGAAATGAGATTTGGTGTCCCATTGTAGTATTACCATCTGGGTGCGTGCTGAATAAACTAAGGAATCTCTCTTGGCTACATCTGCTATTTAGTGTACTCTGAGGGGTGTTTGTGTCAAACCATTTTATCTCGTTAGTTGTAGATTTCAGCTTAAAAAGTGTTTATATATTGTAGATTATTTTAATAGGGAGTTGGTTAACTCAGTTGGTTGAATGGCTTGTTTGCAGTGCAAAGAGATGCCACAGCATGGTTTAATTTCCCACACCAGCTGAGGTTACCATGAAGGACTCTCCTTCTCAACCTCTCTCCTTGCTAGAGACATGGTAACTCTCCGATTAAACCAACACCAGTCATATCTGTCTCACAAGAGACCAGGCTGTAGTCTGGTAAGACTATGGCGAATTTACCGATACTTTTAGATTATTAGACCTTTCTAACTTGATAACGTTTATTTTGCTTGTTCACAATCCTGAAATATTGTGGTTGCTGGCCCATTGCCAGTTCATAACAAAATTTGCGGTCTCATTCAGGTTATAACAACTGTAATTGAATTATTTACATATTGAGTCAAGTGTTTGCAGTCTGTGTAAAAGAAACTGACAACTGTTTTAATTCCTCAGATAAAGTAATTCAACATAGCTTATTTCTCAACAGAATATTTACTGTAGTTGCATCATTGATCACTCAGGGAACTGAAATGGGGAAAATGCAGAATTACACTCTGGGTTGTAATGAGTCTTTGGTCATTCAGTGAAAAATGCAACATTGTAACATTCATGGGTATAGAGAATTCCAAAGTTACTAGGTGGCTACATTCTGTTTTGCCCTGTGTTAGCAGTGGGCTTTTTGCAACATTTTTATGATCACTCAGAATATTTCTGGGGTCGCAGACAGTTGAAGTAGACTCCATGTTAGGAGGACTCATTTTAGTTGTCCTGAATGGAAGAAGTCTAGAGCAATTGGATGGATCTGTGCTGTTGGAACAAACTCAGAAAAATTCTAGGAATTAATAAGCAGCTAAGAATTGAGTCAGGGCTCTAATATCCTGGGGAGTTGTGAAAGTGAAAGGGTCACTGGTTGTCATTCTGGGGAAGTCATGAGGGTTTTGGAAGAAGTCGCAGCTGGAAATGTGTTGCTGGAAAAGCGCAGCAGGTCAGGCAGCATCCAGGGAACAGGAGAATCGACGTTTCGGGCATAAGCCCTTCTTCAGGAAGAAGTCTACAAGCATTAATACTTCAGTGCAGCTGAGAGTGAGGATGTTGAAAAGACTGTAAACAACATTTGTTTTGATGTATTATGATCGACCATATGACCTCTGTTTACTCCCATGATACTTCTGTGATTTTGTTAATGTAAATGAAGAAGATGAGAGTTCAGGGAAAACCCATGGATAATCTTTCGGCTGGTGAAGCCTGCTATGAGCAAAAAAACATCAAGAATGGGAGCAAAGGCTGGCATTTGGCCCATTGAGCCTGCTCACCATTCAATATGAAAATGAATGATTCGGTATTTTACAACTTCACTCACTCTTCCCCATACGCCTTGAAGCCCTGAGAAGCTGGAGATAAATCAAATGTTTCAGTAGTGGATTGCAGTTATGGAGTCAAGGTGAGTGAATCCAGGACAGGAAGGTGATGCGGTCCATGACGGAATTGCTCTTAAAAGGAGTGACCAGCAAAAGTGAAGAATTATAATCCCTTGTAAAGTTCAATGAGATTTGATGACACGTTGTGTCATCAATGGTTGGGTAGGAGTTACTGAGAAATCTTTGGGATCTGTCCTGATCATATTTGCTATGATATCTGCTGTGGGGTATAAAAATATTACCCATGTTAATCACATCAAATTTTAATTTCTTGGTGTTAGAAATATGGATTACATATATTTTAGATTGTATTAAAGTATTGTCGCTTGTTCAAAACCATGGAATGTTGTAGCTTTACTCTCTTAGTAAATCCCCTTGATAAAACCTTTTGCCACGATTTAAAAAAAAATAGGGTTTTTGAACCCTAACTAGATTGAAACATGGTTCGGTCAATAGTACCTGGAAATGTAGCATAAAGTCGGTGGTCTGGTTTGGAATCATAACAGGTGAAATTTACTGATTTTTAAATGATGGGATATCAAAGGAAACTTATGTACATATTTTGTGATTTTGAAATCTTAATAGCAGTAGTAGATGTACTTTATACTGCAGTGCTCTTGCATAAGAGGAAATTAGGTTACCAGATGACATGGCTGTCATCATGGGCAGTCAGTTAATCTGAACTTCAAGCTACCATCACTAAGTGACTTGATTTCATCATATACTTTGGCAAAGGAAGACCACTGATTAATCAAACAATCTTTCAACATAATCATATTCCTACAGCTTTTATAATGAAAATAGATTTAACCACATAGTGCTGGAATTAATAATGACACTAGCAAAACCGCTAGTAAAATTTGGGCATTTCATTCACCATCGGTGCTTCCTGAAGAAATCTTTTTCAAGCAAATTTTAGTTTTAGTAAGGTTTCCAACTAATACTAGTGTCGTTATATTTATGGAACACATGTTTTCCCTAGATAATAAAACCACATCATGCTGTGGAAACATTTATTTGTCCTGCTATGTTATTTTACAGTGAACTACAAAGGGGGTATTTGCTTGTTGGTATCCTTTCTGTTTTGATGCATGGAATGGTGCATGGTGAACTCACCAGTGCTTGGCTAAAATGAATGGTCTTTAGAGATTTACAAAAAACTAAAATATGTCAGGAGCGAGGAGGAAGAAAGCAAATAAACAGTTTGAGTTTAATAGAAAATCAACAAATAATATATATAAAAATAGTTCAAGTTGGAAAAACAAAATAATTCGAGGAGACAGGGAGAAACAAAGCAAGTGCAACAGTGTTGATAAGAAAGCTTATCTTTTTCTAGCAGACACCCATGCAATAGAGAGATTCCAGTTTTTGTTACTGTCTTAATAAGTGTTTTATTAGTGTCACAGTGACTAAACAGAAAACATCCAAGACCATTACCCCATTATTATAACTGGTGATGGTAGGGTTAAAATACCATGCATATTTCTGTGATGAAAACATTTGCCTCATATAATTAAGATTATATATAAATTGCTAATAAGGACTGAAAAGTGGAGCTTCTCTTGAATTTTGAAATGCTGTCATTTTCTCTGAATAGATGTCCAAGAGAGTTGTGTGTACCAAGCCTACCTTCGTAGTCATGTTTAAATAACTTATGTATTACATACAATATCCTGTGAGGGAGTTCGCTTAATCACACTTGAACATTATTGTGTGATTAAATAATTTTTTTTATGGCTTATAGATTCCAATTTCATATTTAAAAAGGAATATATAGATATATAAATGTTTGTAGATGTCTATAATTAACTTTTCCCTTGTATAATTTGTGTGGTGTTATATCTCTTTCCTTCAGTAATCGGTTTAGAAGCAGTACTCAGAATTATCGTGAACTGCAACTCTCCTTGGGAGACAGTAATTCTTTGACAATTGGAGCATAGTAAGTCTAGAATGACTTCAAACTCTTCATAAGCAATATGAAAACTAAAACCGTTCCAACCGTAACCAGATTATTTTCCATTTCAGTGTGAAGTCATGTTATTGAGGAATCATTTTATTTATTAAGCTAAGAGTTTTTCTCAAACTTGGGAGAAATAGTTATTCTTAAAATGGAAGTAATAAGCTCCACCTTTTGGTGGATCATGTATCTGAACAGTCAGGGTTCATGTATTTGTTCTCTTTTTTCTTACATTTACCTGTAATACTGGATGCAACCTGAAGGTTGTGGTAGTATCCTTTTATTTAAAAAGTGTGGTCTCTTGATCTCAACCTTAACTGCCATGTTAGGATTTTGCTATTAAAGACCTTAAATCAAAACATCAATATTTTATAGTTTAAACCAGTATGTCTACATTTTTATAATGGGAGAAACCTATTTACTGACTGTAATGGATCCCATCAGTGGTGACATTGTGGCACATGTTGTCCTAGATTCATTTACCATTTTTTTTTATATTCAAAATTTGGATTTTTTTCCACTAAATTTAGCAGTGCTTCAGGTTATCATCTGCTGAATACTGATCTCATTGCCTGGTTCTTTAACTGCCCAGCTTTGGATCTCAAATTATAACTTATCCACATGATTCCCAGTCTATATTTCAAAGTCACTTATTGATTTGTACATCAAATTTTAGTATTCAACTCAACACCTGCCCCCACCAATCACTTTGGCCCTCAGGCACCATGAAAATTCTCCTTCTCCGTCATTTTCCTTCCCATATTATCATCACTGATTTCTAAATTTATGTTGTGACCTCTGATTTTTAAACACACATCGTCCTTAGCATTTCTATTTGGGGAGGCTAAATATTCCTAAACTTCTAAAGTATAGAAATTCTTTATAAACCATTAAACAGGTAACAGTTATTACTAAACAAGTATGTTACACTACATTCTAAGTAATGTTATAAAGCAGAGTCTTTTTAGTATCAAATATTGAACAGGTTTTCATTTTATTTTAATTTCCTTTTGTATTGATGGACAAATCTGGCATTAGGGCACCATGCACCTAAAAATAAATCTGTGCATTTCATTAGCTTTACAGCTGTTAATGAAAACTAAGAGGTGATTTTCTGACTTAAAAACATTAACAAGGCTTTTTGTATTTTAACTCACCCTTTACATGTCTACAGGCAGCACATTGAAATCCTCAACAGGTTTTAAAAAATAGTCAGTCACACAGATGATAAAACAATATTGAACCATGTTACACAATAGCTAGAAATATATTAAAATCTTGAACTACTTGAATAATTCATGTAATCTAGATCCTTGTCAGTATTATCAGACAGGCATCACCAATTATGTGGATTTCATACAGACTGCACTACAAATCTACACACTTGCCTGGCACTTTAGTCAGGAATTTAGATGTGATCATTGCATTCAGTAGCCCACATACTCAAAATATACATGGAAGGTGTGAGTGGATCTATCCCCAAAATCCCCAGACTACCTTCGAAAATCCATTCACTGGGCTAACAAATCAGGCTCATGTTGCCACCCATTCATAGTACAGAAGGGAGGGTGTGTAGATGTTCCTGCAACTGCAGACTGGTTCTCTCCCGTGCAGGCTGCTGATGGGTTCATAGTGAACCTATTGGCTTGGGAGAGAAGCAGTCTGTAATTTGGGAATTTGTGGTGAGTGGTAGCAGTCTGTCAGGGTGGAGGAAGCGGAGTTGGGAATGGACAGTGAGGCTGGTGAACAAGTCCAGGAAGAGGAAGGAGGAAGGGTTTGGCTGGGGGCTAGATGGGTGGTTGCAGTGAGGCTGCAAAATGGGGAGTAAGAAGCTGCAAAAGGAAATAAGAGCCTGCAATAAGGAAGAAGTGTCTGCAGAAGGTGGAAAGAATCTGAAAGAGAGAGATGGCCTACAAAGGGTGGAAAGAATCTAGAAGTGGGCAGCAAGAGGGTAAAACGAAACCTTTCAATAAAGAATACTCACTTAACTAGGAACAGAGAATCTGAAGTAATGGATTCCTTGCAAATTAACATGGCATCTTTAGATAAAAACTGCAGGAGATCAAGAGATCTATATGTGCAGTGTGGGTATAATTACATAAATTATTATTGAATTGTTTATTCCATTAAAAGTTGGGTTTATGTATTGTCACATTTAAAAGTATCTTGTAGACTATGAAACACCGAAGATGCAGTGGCTGTGTTAGAGACAAAAATGCAATGGTTTAACTGTGATCTCACCAGTCTGTTGAAAGCATGTTTAGGACAGCGTTTTGTGTTTGGAAGTGTTTTTAATTTGAAAAAAAAACAAATTGCTGCTGTTGTCTGTAGCCAATTTAAATACAGTAGTGTCTAGGAATTTAATATTCTCTTTGTGAATTGTTGCTTCAAGTTGAAAGGAACAGTGATTATTGGAAATATTTGTGCTTCCTCTAGTTTCTGCTTCTGTGTGCATCAAATCTCCCACATATTAACATAAATACAAAAGTTCACTAAGTGACCAATTGCTTGTACGAATTAGCATGACTGAGAAAGGAGCCACTAAAATCCAAAAAGTTGTCCCTGAAAATATAAAGTAAACCTTTGAGGAATCTCAAAAGGAACTGTTGGGGCACTTTGAAAGGCTGGGTAAAATGAATAGGTTCAGTCCTGTACTGACTGGTGCAGTCTGAGTGAGAGCTGAATCAAATCTTTTATCTGAAGTGATCTCTATTTTCCTCTCTACGAGGGCAACATTGTTCATGGTTTAATAAATTTGAAATGTTTATTTGTTTGTTCTTTGTAGAGGTAAAAATTGCTGGAGAGGGAGATAATATAGAGCCAGAAATAATTTATCCTATAACCTGTGGAGAAAGTAAAGCTAACCTCATTTGGAAAAAGTTTGTTTGTCCTGGTATCAACATAAAATGTGTTCAGGTGAGTGTTCTGTTCTTGCTCTTTGTTTAGAACCTTTTGTAGTAAAGTGCTAGATAAGAGAAAATTACACTTCTTTTGCTGGAACAGGCAAACACTTAACTTTAGAATAAGTGATAATGGTAGTTTTGAAGCACCAGTTGGCAGTCTTTAGAATTACCTCAAAGGTGCTTTCCACAATTCCTACCTGCCTTATTTTGTGTTTCCAGCAATTTGGTGCCTTTTCACAGATGGAGTAAAAACCTAATGAAAATATATCACTGTACCATGAGTGCATTGTTTCTTTCATTTGGGTATTTGTATGATCTTCTTTCTACTCTTCTGATTAGATCTCAGCAGCTTATGTATCATCTTGCACAAACAGATCATACCTAATGGGAGGGAAAATAGAGGGAATGTGATACAAGAAAAGGAAATAAATTATTTTGGGGAGACTCATTCTACACTACCTTAGTGAAATTGTTACAGCAGCAAAACCTAATATTTAACTTCCTACAGCTATTAAGTTGCAGTGTCTTATTTTTCTTTCCAGTTTGACAATCAACTTATAAGCCCCAAAGAATTTGTGAATCTAGCTGGAAAATCTACATTGAAAGACTGGAAGAGAGCTATCCGTTTGAATGGTGTGATGCTGAGGTTTGAGATACACTACAACTATTTAATAAAAAGTTTGATTTGTTCTCAGTGTAATTTCAAAATTTAAACAAGAATAAACATGTTTTAATGATCAATCTTAAAATGGAGTTGCGTTGCCCAGAGAATATGATGATACCAAAATCTAGGACTAAATGTGCCATTTTTCTAATCGCAAAGACTTGATGAGGAAAAGATCAATCTCAGTAACACTTGAACTTTGGGGTCTGTAGTAACCCTTAGTTCGTGAAATGTATACAGTCATGCTGGATTTCATATTAGTAAAGAGGTTAGTACACACTCTGAAAGAATGCAGAGCATGCAGATCATGGTACGTGACATGAGCATAGGCATTTTGGAATTCGATTTTCAATCCAGCACCGTCTTAACCTCACAAACTTATCTTGGACTAAAAGAATACAAAGGACCCCTCGCCAGCACTTTTTAAAGGGATTATCCAGGTCTTACAGGTTTGTTTTGTAGTTGATTTCTTCTGGTTCATATCACAATTGTACATGTTTTTACTGCTTTCTGCAATTTGAAATCTTTAAAGGTTTACAGAGAATGGTGTGAGGTATTGAAGTACTTTTTACTGACTTGAAGCTTCTATACAATCTGGCAATTTACATTTGCAGTCTTTTCTTTTGGAATACAGGATTTCTGAAAGAAGGAAAAGAAGCTGCTCAGAGTAAAGCATGTTACTAAGAGAGGGAGAGGAGGAGGGGAAGTATTTTCAGCAAGAGGTCACATCTACCTAGGAAGCTTGGGGTGGGGTGGGGAAGTTTAATCTCACACCTGAAAATCAACAACAGCCAATGTCTGAGATTCCTGTGCATCTCGTTTCACATTTTTGCAACAATTGATGGTAGTCATTATAGTCACTATTACTGAAACTGTGATTACCTTCCAGATTTTATTAATTAAACCTGCTATGGTGAGATTTGAACCTGTGTCCCCAGGTTCTGGGCTTCTGGATTACTAGTCGAGTGATATTATCACTACAACAACTTTTTGCTTTCTTTTCATTCATTCAAGGAAGGTGAGCATCAGTGCTCAATCAACATTATTGCCTATCTCAAGTTGACTTTGAGATGGTGGTAGTGAGCATCCTCTCGAATTGCTATAGTCCATTTGGTGTAGATACCCACACAATGCTGTTAGGGTAGGAGTTCTGGGATTTTTACCGAGTGAAATTGAAGGAACATTGATATATTCCCAAGTCAAGATGCTAAGTGGCCTAGGGGTGAGTTTTCAGGCGGAACTTGTATTTGCTGCCCTTGCCATCTAGAATGCAGTGGCCATGGTTTGAAAGGCGCTTGATGAATTTTTGCCCTGAATCTTGTAGACAGAAGTAACAGTGTGTACTGAGTGTTGGTGGGTGAGGGAGTGAATATTTGTGCTCGTGGTACCAATCAAGAGAACTGCTTTAGCTTGGATGGTGTCAGCCCTCTCGAGTGTCTTTGGAGCTGCACTTATGTAAGGAAGTGGGAAGTATTGCAGCAGACTTTGCCTTGTAGCCTGTGAAGAGACTTTGGGGAATCAAGAGGTGAGTTACTTAACACAGGATACCTAACATCTGATTTATCCTTGTAACAACAGTTTTTGTATAGCTAGTCCAGTTCAGTTTCTGCTCAGTGGGAACCCCAGGATGAAGTTAGTGGGAAATTTTAACAATGGTAATGCCATTGGAAAGGGTAAGTTGTTGGGTTCTCTCGTGTTGAAGGTGGTCATTGCCTGGCACGTGTATGGCATGAATGTTGATTGCCACATGTCAGTCCAAACCTAGATATTGTCCAGTTTGTGCTGCATTTGAACATAGACTGCTTCAGTAACCAAGATCATTGCTGAAGTATGTGAAAATGATTAAACCTAAGACACTATCCTGACGAACATCTGCATAACTGTCCTACAGCTGAGATGACTAACCTCCAACAATTGCAACCATCCTCATTTGTGTTAGATATTACTGCAACCATTGGAGAATTTCCTGATTCAGATTGATTATAATTTTTCTCTGACTTCTTGATACTACACTTGGTCAAATACAGCCTTAATGTCAAGGGCAGTCACTTTCATCGCACCTCTGAAATCCAGCTGTTTGGCTCATTATGAACCAAGGCTGTAATTAAGTTGGGCCCTGACTCAACCCAAACTGAGTGTTAGAGAGTAGTTTATTACTAACAAGTGATTCTTGATAGCACTGCTGATGACCCGTTCCTTCACTTTACTGATGATTAAGAGTAAATTGATGGGGCAGTAATTGACCAGGTTAGATTTATCCTGCATTATGTGCACAGGGCATATCTGGGCCGACAACCTCTCCAGTTTTAGCAGCACTAACTTATGAAAAGTCATTCAAACTGATAGTTAATGCCAGTGATGTTAGTTGGTGTGGGTACAATTTCACTACAAGATGAAATGGGCATTGAACAACCTGAGAGATTTTTTTGGAGACAATTATTCAGTTGTGGAGAAAGAGATGTTCACTTTTGTGTTGACACCTCATTACATTGAAATTTGCTAACAACGCTAAACAAATGTCAGTTTCTTTGAGCCCAATCCCTTGATTTGTTTGTTTTCAAGAAATTTCAGGTTTCTCTGGAGTTTAATACTCTAGCTGTGCAATTTAAAATTCATTCATGTTGCACTTGAAAAATAACATTGGGATGGTGGACCGTTTGTCAAGAACACATATGAAGGAAACCAAATGATGATGTCCAATTGGACTTGTATAAAGTGTGTTGTCATGAAACTCATTGTTTATTTAATGTCGATATGTTATTATTAATGTAATGTAGAAATAGTGTTAAAGAACTTCTTGATAGAAATAAAAATGCCTCTTAAAGGTATTCATCTGTGGTGGCAGGGAGTGGGAAAGATGTGAAATATGTATAATTTATATATGCTAATATTCTTTGAGTTTGGATTTCAACATTGTGGCATATGAGTGTTGGCTACTTTTGTGAAGGGTTTTCTTTTTGTTCTTCTGAAATAGTGACCTAATTTAGTGTGTGTCAGAGCAGGTGACTGCAAACCTGGAGTGGTATGTTTGCAACAGATAGAGTAAACTAGAATTTTCAGCTAAGAATAATTAACATTCATTTTAGTTTAGGAAATATCAGAAATTGAAAGTTTTTAGGGTAGTTTGGAAGAAATTTGATGGGGAAAAAACAAGAATAATTTCTGTCTTAGAAACAAGCTTTACAGAGCAGTCCAGGCAATAGGTCACCTCAGCAGAAGTTTTTAGTTTATGCAGCTTCAAGACCAAAAGCAGTTGGGTGAGAAATCTTGTTTATTAGAAACTGGGAAAGTTCAAGCAGTCAATTTTGTGGCTATTTGTGTAAGAACGTTCCACAGTTCACAGGAAAGAAAAGTCTGGGTGAATCCATTAAGTAGAACTTAGTTAATACTGAAGAGTTAAATTCTCCCAATGGATGATGTTGAAAAATAGGTTCAAAACACTTCTGTTTATTTTAATTTTTTTCTGAATTGTCTTCTATATTGGATAACATGGCTTTTATTTATTTCTTCTTGTGTAATGCAATGCTGCTGTGGTTAAAGGAACTCTGCAGCCTTGTGTGACTGTATTTCAATGACAGATCTGTTTTTAAATTTTTTAATGTGGCCAGGCAAGCCATATTTCATTCTATGATCCTAATTGTCCATCAGCTGGAATAATGATGCACTTACATAACAACAATTGGAACAAATTCGTTGAAAAGAAATATTTGTCCTTTTTACCCCAGCAGTAGAATCACAGAATAGAATCCCGAAGGTGCAGATTTAGGCCACTCGGCCGATCAAGTCATCATCGATCTTCCAAAGAGTGTCCCACCCAGACCCACCTCCCTACCATATCTCTCTTTTACTATGGATAATCTAGCTACCTGCACATCCCTGGACATTATGGGGTAATTTGACATGGCCAATCTATCTATACTGCACATCTTTGGACTGCAGGACCAACTGGCAGAAACCCATGCAGACACAGGGAGAACATGCAAATTCCAGACCGGCAATCACCTCAGGCTAGAATTGAACTTGGGTCCCTGGTGCTGTGAGGCAGCAGTGCTAACAACTGTGCCTCTATGCTACCCACTCAATCTTATGCTAAAGCCTCAGTGAAGAGTCATCCATATTTCCATGCTACAGCTTTTTGCTCACCTGGCAGCACTGTAATTTGTTTCCTTTTCAACAGATTTCTGTGCAATCACTAGGTTCTGTTCATTTTTTCAGTTAATGTGGAACATTTAAACAGACTGTTAACTCAGTTCATTTTTAATACTGAATATGAATTCCTTAAATTCATGTCTTTCTCAGCCTTATGGAATATCTCTTTCTGACAACTCTATAGCCTTCTGCTTCTGGAGTATTCTTCTGATCAACTTGAGACTCTTTCCCAATCCGTGTGTGTGTTGCGTGTGTGTTGCGTGTGTGTTTTTTTATTTTTGGAGACAAATAGTACCAGACCCTCTGCTATTTTGGACTTCTGATTTATCTGGTTTCTGGCTCTCCTGTCTCTGTATTGTAAATGTTAAGTCAGCAAAAGCCTTGGAACGTATTCCCCAGTGACTTGCTAGTCATATAGATTGTTGGATGTGAGAGTAGGATTAGATTTGAGAATACAACTATCTTCTAAGCATTCAGCCTTACAGCTGATCACCATGTTGGCATTGACTCTTTGCATAATGGGAAGCTCTGTTTCATTCATGAATGTCAAACCATGCAAGTATACCATTCCCTTCCAGTTTTTTAAAATTTCTTCTGTTGTGCAATACCTTCCCCAGTAAGGGAAAAATGGGTGTTTGTCAGTGACACGTGCAATATGCTAGGTTTATTTGGTTGTCATGGTGGAACAGATGAAAGTGTGTATGAGTTGTGAGATATGGTTCTAAGCCCTGCAATGTGCTCAATACATGAAGGGAGCTGAAGGACATGAATGAACCTAATAGTTCCGATTGTAAGAAACAGTTTCTAATATTGGGCAGGAAGTGGCTGCCGTTAATGAAAGAATTCAATAGATTGAAGATGCTTTCAGTTTCCATGACCACTCATGTGAGTCTTTTAACTTTTTACAACATACAGGTTTTTGGGGCTATACTCTAAATATTAACATCTATCGTTCTCTGTTTCCACTGTCTTTTCATTAAGTGTATGGAGCGCCTCATTGGTCATTGTGGGTAAAGGACATCTCTTCCTATTTCCATCTTTCAGAATCAGCACAGAAGAGATGAAAGCATTAGTAGTAAACTTGCATAAACACCCACATACACAATCAGTCTCCTCCCTTTTATTCCATGAGCAGTCATTGCTGCTTGTTGCATCATAAACTGTTTCCAGTCACTTTCAGCAATCACAATGCACCTTTCCTTTCAGAACTGTAGGTGAGTTATAACTGATGTCAGCAAATCATAACTTTGGGCCTGTGCTGAGGCTGGAAAACAGCTGGCTGCATGTAGCAGTCCAGCAGTCACAATGCACTTTCCTTTTTAGAGCTGTAGGTAAGCTGTAATAATAAGCAGCAAGTCATAATTGTAGGCCTGATGCTGGAAAACAGTGCTGGCTGCACATAGCATTGTCTACTCTTTGGATTGACTGCTAAGCTGTATGCTGCTGGCAATATAGTTGGACAATATGCATTAGTCTGTTTGAGTAAGGGGCAGATATAAAAAGTAACTATCATGCTGTCTCGGCCTTAGAAGGTTGGGGAAGATCAATTGTCAGTTAGCTTCACCTCAGTTCCCTTGTTGTTTGTAACAGTAGTGATAGACTGAAGTTGATATTAATAAGAGGATGTTGTCATTTAGATGTTTCTGGTTGATAATGCATATGTATAAGTTTCACATGCAACTCATTAACTAAATTTGTTTTACTTTTACTTCACTGAAGAAAAATCATGGATTCTGGAGAATTGGATTTCTACCAACACAGTAAAGTGTGTTCCAATACATGTCGTAGTACAAAAATTGATCTTTCCAGTGCCAGGTCATCTTTGAGCAGTCAGCAATCAACAGAGTACATCTCAGTGACTCCTGCTTTAGCTGATGGTAACACATTTTCTTTATTAATATCTATGCAGCTTTTGTATACTGACAGTCAAATTGAATGGGAGATTCTTTCTGCTTGAAAGAAGCTATTTGTTTTTGTTTCACAGGCACTCCTGAAGTAACCTAAATTGATTATGAAGAGAAAAAGATTAGTGAAGACTAATGTAGGACCCTTAGTTAAAAACAGAGGAAGATATAATGGAGAACTAAGAGATAGCAGATGAATTAAATACATATTTTGTGCCTGACTTCACAAAGGAGGACATAGATAACATGTCAAAATGTTGGGGACCAAAGGGTTGAATGAGAGGGAAGAACTGAAAGAAACAGTACTCGTATTGTACAGTATACAGTACATAAATGGTGTTGGGGAAATTGATGGGTTTAAAGGGCGACATCTCCTCAGGACCTCATCCCAGGGTTCTTAAGGAAATGACCCTAGAAATAGTGGATGCTTTGGTGGTCATCTTTCAAGAATCCTATAGACTCTCGAACAATTCCTATGGATTGGAGGATAGTTAACGTAACGCCACTGTTTAAAAAAGGAGGTGGAGTGAAAGAGAATTATAAACCAGTTGGCCTGACATCAGTTTTGGGGAAAGTGCTGGGGTTCAGTATAAAAGATTTAACAGAAGAGTGCTTAGAAAACAGTGGCAGGATCAGAAGCTGTCTGAATGGATTTGCAAAAGGACAGATTTACTAGAATCCTTTGAAGATGTAACTAGTGGAGTTGATTGGGGGGGAGGCGCAGTGCATGTGGCTTACTTGGACTTTCAGAAGGCTTTTGGTAAGGCCCCACACAAAAGAAAAGCTTATAAAATTAAATTGTATGAGACTGGGGGAAAAGTGTACTGAAATGGATAGAGTCAAAAAATGTGGTGCTGGAAAAGCACAGCAGGTCACGCAGCATCCGAGGAGCAGGTGAGTTGACGTTTCGAGCATAAGCTCTTCAGGACACTCCTGATGAAGAGCTTATGCTCAAAATGTTGACTCTCCTGCTCCTTGGATGATGCCTAACAGATTGTGCTTTTCCAGCATCACACTTTTTGACTGTGACTCTGATCTGCAGCCTTTGCAGTTTTCACTTTCCCCTGAAATGGATAGAGAACTGGATGGCAACAGAAACAGACAGTAGGAATAAATAGCTAATTCTTCCAAGTGGCAGGCAGTGACTAGTGGGGTATTGCAGCAATCAGTGCGTGGACTCCAGCTATTCACAATATATATTATTGATTTGGACGAGGGACCTAAATGTAATATCTCCAAGTTTGCAGATGAGACAAAGTTGGTAGGAGGATGAACTATAGAGAGGATGCAGAGATGTCTCAGTTTAATTTGGACATTGAGTAATTTGAATTTGAGTAACCAAATGCATGGCAGATAATGTGGATAAATGTGAGGTTATCCATTTTGAGAGCAAAAATGGGAAGGCAGATTATTACCTGATTGCCCCTCTACCTTTCCCAATTTATTGACAATAGGAGCTGGGTGTCCTTGGACTCTGGTCACTGAAAGACTAAACATAGATGCAGCAGTTGGTCAAGATGGCAAATGACACTTTGGTCGTCTTTGCAACAGGATTTACATACAGAAGCGAGAATGTCTTGCTATAATTGTACAGGGCCTTGTTGAGAAAACGTGGAGTATTATGTGCAGTTTTGGTCTCCTTTACTGGGAAATGATATACTAACTATGGAGCGAGAGCGGTGAAGGTTTATCAGACTGATTTTAGGAAGGCAGGACTGAAGTATGAAGAGAGATTGGATCTGTCGGAACTATATTCATTGAATTTAGAAGAATGGAGTGGAGGTGGTGTGGGGTGTTGAGGATCTCCTAGAAACCTATTAAATTCAAAGGGGAAAAGACAGGTTTACCACAGGAAGAATGTTCCCATTAATCAAAGTCCAGAACCAGCAGTCACCACATAAAGATACAGGTTAGACTAGTTGGCGCTGGAATGAGGAGAAATCTCATGTGGTGAGTCTGTGGAATTCTGTCAGATATAGTTGTGAGGGATCAAAAGGTATGGGAGAAAGTGGGAACAAGGTACTGAGCTGAATGATTAGCCATGATCATATTGAATAGTGGAGCAGGCTTGGAGAGCCGAATGGTCTATTGCTGCTATTTTCAATGATACATACTGGAGATGTGCTGTCTTTTTATTTTGAGATATTCAGTTAAGATGCTTCATGATTATTAAACTGGACATATGTCATCTAGTGTAGACAAGCAGGAGGCTGAAAGAACACAGCAAGCCAGGCAGCATCAGGAGGTGGAGAAGTCAACTTTTTGGGTGTAATCCTTCTTCAGGACTGGGGGTAGGTGTAAATGGAGCTGAAGCTAAATGAGATGTGGGCGGTGCAGGGTGATGAGGTGCGGATAGGTGAACACAGATAGAGGATATAACCTGGTTGGTCATGGGAGGAGTGAATCCGGTTGGTGGCTGGAAGGAAGGCTCGATGAGAGGAATGAAAGGGAGGGGGAGAAGGGTGATGGGAAAGGAGGTTATTTGAAATTGGAGAACTTAATGTTAAGTCCTCCAGGATGTAGGCTGGCCAGATGGAAGATAAGGTGTTCCTCCAAGTTGCGATCTGATTCATTGTGTAATCTAGTGACATATTTGAAGCAGGAAAAGGTGTCTTTCCAGTATTTTGGTTAAGCTGAGTCACACTATGCAGAAAAGAAGACCATTGTGTTGTGGAAATGGTTCATATGCAACAATCTTGGACATCCAAGATGGTACTGATAAGTGGCAAGTAACGTTTGCACATCGCAATGACTCTTTCAAGCAAGCAAGAATCTCGTCATCTCCTCTGACACCTAGTGACATTGCCAAATTTGAAGTGCTCACTGACAACAATTACCATTGAGCAGAAAACAAAATGAACCAGCCATACAAATACTGTGGCTACAATTGCAGGTCAGAGGCTAGAAATTCTAAGGCGAATAACTTATCTCCATGTTTCTCCAATGCTTGTCCACCACCTGTGTCACAAGGCACCAATCATGAATGTGATGGCATACTTGCCTGGATTGGTGTAGCTCTAATAGCTATCAGGAAGCGTGACATCATCCAGGACAAAGCAAAAGTAATTAATAAGGTGGAAAATATTTTGAGGATGTTGTAACGTGATAGATAAATCCATGAATAGATGAATATTATTTCCATAACAATTTTTTACCTTCCATAGGAGAGAACTTGAAATCAAAAAGTTGATGGCCCAATATGAATAGCACAAGTATTTCTTTCTCGTTATATTCAGCAGGCCTGGCAGAATCTTACCAGAATTTTCTGTTGTGAGCTCAGATTTCTCAAAACTGCGTTATTTTGCATTTACTGGTGTAGTACTGCGAGTATTGTGCTGGATTTAAGTAATTGTTGTTAGTGACCGCGAAGATAACAGGCCAGAAAGATCTAGCAATACGTGGCATGGATTTTTCTTTCTCAGTGGCCGTTTAAATCTGACACCAAATCTCATGAATATCCAGGATCCTACAGAGTGATGAATCCAAGCAGGGTAAACAGCAAATCACGTTGAAGTATTCTCATGCACCCCAAATCAAGAATTTAAGGACACTGACTATCATTAATTTGAAATTCAATTTTTAGATGTAAAATAAATAATTTTGATTCAATTAATATAGAATCCAAAACATTTAAAAAAACTTCAAATCATTTTAAAAATGACAAAATTGATTATTATGGAAAAAATTGACATTTTGTATGTTTTAGATTAGTTTTTCAGTGCAAACAAGGTTAAGTATAAAATTTGGGCAGCACTTAAAAACCCAGTCACATTCTCCTTCAATCAAGTGTAACTTAATTACATATTTGTATAACAAGACCAATGGCATTAAAATGGAAGTTTTTGTTCTTTACACTGCTTAGGGATTGCACTCTGGGTGATGGGAGTGGTCCTCAACAGTTGACCTTTTGACAAAGTATAGAATCACTTGACAGCAACTGCAAATTTGTATTTTATGCTGCCCAAATCTGGATCCTCGAAGTTGCTGTTTGTTTTGTTGTGTAATCATGGTAAACAGATCTGACACATTTGTTGTCATTATCACCACAAAATCTGGGCTTTTTACTTTCTGGTAAAGTTCTGATTAAAATAATGATAGGAATGTGTCTGTTCAGAAAAAAAAAATGTTCGCAATGATAAACCTATAAATGTGGTATATCGACAATTATGTGTGTTTGTATTTTTTTCAGATTATAATGCTGTTGCTTGTAAATTTTTCAGTTTAATTTCAAATTAAAAACAAACATTCTTTCTTGGCACATACATTTTGCTTCCTTCAAAGCTATCAAAAGCTCTTTGAACAGTTATCTATTTAAGTGACAACATGCACCATTAGAACATAATTTGGTTCTAGTTCCATAGCTGTAAACTGTGGTTCTGATGCGACTCTTCTTAATAGCTTCACTTAAAACTAAACTGTCAGATTATGTGTGGGAAGTGATGGATTGTCTTGATGATGGTTAACATTAACTAGACGTGCATGAAAGCTGTCATAGCAAATACAAAAGTCTGAAATTGAATTATATAAGTATAAATTTACAATACCATAAAATTGAAACACTCATTCTCTGATAGAGCTGCCACTGTTCTTAGTGTGATTTTGAAAAATAAACAGTAGTGTTTACATACATCACAAAGTCACAGGAAGGCCATTCTAGTTGATATTCATCCTTGTAGTTATTTCTAGCTGGAATTTGCTATGCCACCTAATGCTAGAACAAAAAATGAGCAGTTTTAATTTTAAAAAATACATAGTTATAACCAGTAGTAATGATTAAGGGCTAATTTACCATTTGTATTCAAAACTCATAATTTATTAATTTTATACAGTAATTATGTTAGCTCAGCATATCCAGTATGTTATGGTGCAAATGTTTCTTTAAGAAAAATCATGTTTTTATTTTACAAATAATATGCTGTTGTAAGAGCTCAGAGGAAGGACTATATTAATATGACTTAGATTAATAAGTGATGATCCATTCATTATTTATCTGTACAAATTATACACCTAAAATGAGCTTCTTAGCAATGAATCGGGAAAATATTTAGCTTTGAAAAAGCGAAGACATGTTTTATGTGCAGTAAAAATTAATGAGTTTCGTGAGCTCACTATCTGCTTCTCCATAATTTTCTAAGCCTTTTTAATTTCTAGTAACATTCTGTATAATAAAGTATCATGCCCCCTGTCCAGTATACAGTACATGAGATTTGAAGTTAACCATTACCTGCCCACAGCCTGGGCCTCCAGTGACTTCTCGGCTTTCTTTCATCCAATAGCTCCCACAATTCAAGGAGAACATCCATGCATTGAAGAGGAACACTGAAAGAGAAGACATTAGTAACTATTGGGAGGCTTAGGAGAATTCCTCCGATTCAGTGACTAATAAATACTTTGTTTTTCAAAGCAATACCTTAGTACCTAATTCCTGAATTTTTCACAACTTTTTTCAGTTAATGGCTCACCTGCCTCATCTAGAGTTGAGAGCTGTGAAGATAATTCTGAATGGATTTCAACAATACCAGGTACTGAGATTTAATAATTCTTCAAAACATGTACATAAAGATTGTCAGTCTACATATTATTGGTATTCATATAATGGCCATTGACATGTAGTAAGTAGGAAAGTTTAAGCCTAAGTGTAACCTATATTTGATTCTTAAACAGGCTAAGCCTACTTTCAAAAATTGCGAATTACATGGTCAAGGCAGTTCCAAACAGTGTGCTGTTGTATCATGGGATGAATTCTTCAAACGTTCTGTAGCAAACTTTCTATTAACCAGCAAGGTACTGACTGATCAAAACTTCTGATTGATCAAGAGATCATCATAATCAATATAAGAGCACGCACTAAGCAAAACAAACATAATGTAGAGGTTATACACGTCAAATTTATACTTTATTTATAGCATAAACCATTTAAATAATAACTTAAAAATTATTGGCAGACAGCCTTCCCACTCTGAACGTTGCTCTCGATGTGATCTCCTCATGGTAGGGAGTTTCAGGAAACATCTCTGGGAGACACACACCCAAAAACCCCACCTCCCTGTGCCAATCGCTTCAAATTCCCCCTCCCACTTCACCAAGGATGTGCTAGTCCTGGGCCACCTCCACTACCAAATCCAAGCTACCTGATGACTGGAGGAAGAATGCCTCATCTTCCGCCTTTGGACCTTTCAACCACATGGCTTCAACGTCGACTTCACTAGTTTCCAAATCTCCCCTCCATGCACCTCCTCCCAGATCCAACCCTCCAATCTGGCACCATCTCCCTGACCTGTCCCACCTGTTCATCTTCCACCCCATCTATCCGCTCCATCCTCCCCACCAAACCGACACAATCAGCCCTCACCTGCATCTACCTATCGCCTTCCCAGCTACCTTTCCCCCAGCCCCACCCCCACACCTCTATTTATCTCGACTCTCCTCCTCAGATGCTGCCTGACCTGCTGTGCTTTCCAGTGCCACGATTTTTGATTCCCATCCCAACTTCAACTTACGATTCGGACATTGCAGAGGTCGCAATATTCAGTATATTTTTGTATTTACGATGTATAATTGTCACCAGTTTATCGATAGTGCCAGTTCATTAGATGCCAATTAAAACAAAGATTGCTGTATTTTAACCAGCTTTTTATGCCAGTATTTTAAAAGCCGAGTCCTTTGCAGAGAAACAGCTAACCACTTGGAATGAAATTGGCTGATATAAGGGTATGGTATCAGGTTCAGTGTAACATTGCCATAGTGATCAAGTAGCTGGCTTCTGCTACCAAATTCCTGCACATATTTATTCATTGGTTATTGATTTTTTTTTTTGTCAAACCAAAGATGATACTTTCACATTTTGGCGTGGATTAAAAGAAGCAGGCTTACTGGAAGAAGTCATACAGGAGCTTCAGCAAGAGATGCAAAATACTCTGAAGGGTCTTCAACAAAGAGTGCATCAGCCTCCTCTTCAAGTTGTTGGTGAGTGCACCATTTTTATACTTTTCTCATAAGCCTCATTATTTCTGTTAAGCAAAGTTTCGATGGAATGCAACTATGGCGTTATAGGAGAATTGCCTAGATATTATTTGGAGTTTATATTTCAAAATTGAAGTAAATGGATGTTGGTTACTTCTGCAAAGGTCTTTTTTTTTATCTAAAAAAGGTCAACAAGTCTTTCCATAACAGTTGCCTGAATACAACATTTGTCAAAAAACAGGTGACTTAGATTTCTGTAAAGTTAATGGCAAGATGTTTTTGCTGTTGGGTTTATGATAGGTAGAGTACACTTTAAGGCCATCAGTTTTACTTTCAGTTTAAAGAAATCTATGATTGAGCAATATATTTAAAAATCAGTTCAGAAGACATTAGAGTTCAGAAGCAAGTTTGATTTCACTGCTAGAAGGAGTTCAGGGCATTTCAAGGAATGAACCAGCTAAACAGAGTTTGATTTGTGAAATTTCTACACCAGGAAAACTTAGAAATCTACAAGAGATAGACAAAAGATGGGGAGTTATAGACCAGTTAGATTAATTTCTGTCTTGGGAAAATACTTGAGTCTATTATCAAGGAAGAAATAGTAAGACATATGGTTAGGAGTTGTTCCACTGGGCATATGCAGCATGGGTTCATGAAGGACAGATCATGCTTAACTAATCTACTGGAATTCTATGAAGATATTGCGAGCATGATGGACAATGAGCACCTAGTAGATGTGGTGTGTCTAGATTTCCAGAAAGCATTTGACAAGGTGCCGCACAGAAGGTTACTGCATTAGATAAAGATGCATGGCATTACAGAAGTGTATTAGCCTGGATAGAGGGTTGGTTCATGAACAGGAAGCAAGAGTGGGGATATATGAGTGCCAACCAGAAAAGAAAAACAATCAGTTACTAGTGATATGCCTCCGGGTCAGTGTTGGGACCGTAGTTATTCACAATTTAAGTAGATTATTTGGAGTTGGGGACCTTGTGTAGTGTGTTAACGTTTGCAGATGACACTGAGGTGAGTGGCAGAGCAAAGTGTACAGGGGACTGTGAAACCTTGCAAAGGGACACATATGTAAGTGAGTGGGCAAAGGTCTGGCACATAGAGTACAATGTTAATAAATGTGAAGTTGTCCATTTTGGTAGGAATGACCGTAAAAAGGACTACTGCTTGAATAGTAAAATGTTGCAGCTTGCTGCTGTGCAGAGAGACCTGGGTGTCCTTGTACATGAATCGCAGAAGATTGGTCTGCAGATGCAACAGATAATTAAGAAGGCAAATGGAATTTTATCTTCATTGCTAAAGGGATTGAGTTTAAAAGCAGACAAGCTATGCTGCAGCTGTATAGGGTGCTGGTGAGGCTGCACCTGGAGTATTGTGTGCAGTTTTGGTTTCCTTACTTGAGATAGGATGTACTGAGAAGAGACTGAGTAGACTGGGATTATATTCATTCGAATTTAGAAGAATGAGGGGGGGATCTTATAGAAAATTTTGAAGGGAATAGATAAGATAGAAGTAGAGAGGATGTTTCCACTGGCGGGTGAAACTAGGACAAGAGGGCGTAGCCTTAAAATTGGGGAGCAGATTTAGGATTGAATTGAGAAAAACCTTCTTCACCCAGAGGATTATGAATCTATGGAATTCCATGCCCAGTGAAGTAGTTGAGGCTTCCTCATTGAATGCTTTTAAAGCTAAGGTAATTTTTTGAACAGTAAGTGAATTAAGGATTATAGGGAGAGGGTGGGTACGTGGAGCTGAGGCTTCAAAAGGGTCAGCCATGATCTTATTGAATAGTGAAGCAGGCTTGAAGGGTCACATGACTACTCCTGCACCTATGTCTTATGTTCTTATTGGAATTGAGAAAGTTAAGGCCCTCAGATTTGTGACAAGTTTTCTATCAGATTTAGAAAGCTCTCATTGAATTATCTCCACAGTTCACAGGAAAGAAACTGTAAGCTGTCAGTTAAGTAGAAACTTGAAGCATTGAGATAGGGGTGAGATGTCTTTGAACTTATGTTTCTAACTGTTTGTATCTTTGAAACAGGTTGAAACTTTGTTTTGCTGCATGATTTAAGATCATCCTGTCTTTTACATTTTGATAGTTTGATTTGTTCTTTTTTTTTGTGTAATAAACATTTGTTGTTTAAGAAAACCTGCAGTATCATGTGAATATGTTTCAGTGGCTAACTAACTGATTAAGAAGAAATCTGATCTGTTCATCCGGGTTTCATTCCGGGATCTGACATGTTCAGTAGTATCATCAACTGAGATCATGACACTTTTCTGAAATAGACTTTAGCTTATCTCAGTATACTTACAATTGTTTCTCCTGACTGAAGTAGATTGAAAATTAGCCATTAGATGGGTAGAGATATTTACACAACAGATGTTCCAAGAAGGGCTATCTTCTGGCAATTAGTACTGGAAACTACAAAAGGGATCAAGTCTACAATACAATGTATGTACATGAATGACAGAAGCATGATACTAAAAAGGGAGGTTTTAGCAGTAGGCAGCCATGATATGGTAGGAATATCGAAAATATGACTGACCTTAGAGAATTGCAATCAAAACATTGAAACATAAAAGATGGAACAGGAATAGACTATTCACCTCATCGAGCCTGCTCCGCTATTCATTATGATCATAGCTGATCATGGAGCTCAATACTCTAACCTCGCCCTCCTCCCCATACCCATTGATCCTTTTAGCCATAAGAGCTACATCTGCATCTATCTTGAAAACGCATATGTTTTGGCCTCAACCAGTTTCTGTGGCAGTGAATTTTACAAGCTCACCACTCTGGATGAAGAAATTTCTCTTCACCTCTGTCCTAAAAGGTTTGGTTCTTATCCTTAAGCCATGACTCCTGGTTCTGTACTCCCCTGCATCAGGAACATTCTTCCTGCATCTAACCTGTTTAGTTCTGTTCGAGTTTTATAGATTTCTGTGAGATCCCCCTCATTCTTCATAAGTCCATTGAATACAATACTAACTGACACTCTCTCCTTGTAAATTACACCTGTCATTCCTCCCAGGAATCAGTTTGGTAAACCTTTTGCTGCACTCCCTCTATATCTTTCCTCAGATAAGGAGATAGGAGCTGTGCACAAAATTCCTGTGTGGCTGCTGTACCTTGCAAAATTGCAGCAAGACATCCTTATTCCTATTCTTGAAGCAACAGATTATTGAGGGGGAAAAAAAACATATACAGGAGTGGAAGAAGGTTAACCAAGGATATCTGAGAAATTAGTTCTGTAGGAGGTGCTAAGTTGCTTTATTCTGTAACAGGATGAGGGCGTTGCTAGCTTGGCAGAATTTATTGCCCATTCCTAATTGCTCAGAGGCCAGTTGAGATTCAATTAGTTTGTTGTGGGTCTGGAGTCACATGTAGGTCAGATCAGATAAGGATGTCAGTTAAAGAACGTTAGTGAACCAGATGGGTTTTTCTAACAATTGGCAATGGATTTATAGTAGTCATTAGATTCTTAATTCCAGATATTTATTGAATTCAAATTCCACCTTCTGCTGTGATGGGGTTCAAACCCAGGTCCTCGGAACATTACCTGGGTCTCTGGATTAACAATCCAGTGGTAATACCACTAGGCCATCACCTCCCTGACCAATAAACCAATCAGACTTTGAGGTAAAAAACAGTTTGATTTCCATGAAGTGGTAAAATGAGTTTGAAAAAGGTGAAGTCAGTCAGTCAGCAATAAATTAGGAATACATAAATAGCTTTGATTTGATAAACATAACACAGCTGTTTTGTGACCGATGGCAACAGGGAAACAACAAGAGACAGTGTAAATCTTAATGTGGTGATAGCATCTGACCATGAAAACATATAGAAAGTAGAAATCTTGAAACTCTTGGTTTAAAGTGACTGCAGAGACATTGAAATTTGATATGATTTGAAACTCAAATATTGTGAAGCAGGGGGTTGCCATGTAATTTTAGCAAGGTTAACTCAAAACAAATCTGGTCACTGCTTAAACAAATTAATTTAATGGTTTTGTTCTACAGCAATTCAGTAAAGGACTCATGGTGCATCTGGAGTATTGATACTAGCTCTTGTATTGCACTGGAAGCCAACAAAGTAGTTGTTCCATCACCTCTTCATGCGGTATTGCTGCCATGGTGAGATCCACTTTCACAGTGGAAAGGAAGAGCTTCATGTTCTGTTTGAAGCTTTGTGGCACATAGAGCTGGAGACTGGAGGATATCTGACAGGTGTCAGTACATATCATCGCAACTGTTTAATAGAAGCCCACTCCTTTAAGATCGCGATAGGTGGAAGGGGGTTAAGGTGAGGGTGATAGGCCGGAGAGGGGGTGGGGGCGGAGAGGTCGGGAAGAAGATTGCAGGTCAAGAAGGCGGTGCTGAGTCG
>NC_057729.1:26438552-26447691 GCF_004010195.1 Chiloscyllium plagiosum
GGGTTGTGGACCTGATGAGGGAGTCGCGGAGGGAGTGGTCTTTCAGGAACGCTGATAGGGGAGGGGAGGGAAATATATCCTTGGTGGTGGGGTCTATTTGGAGGTGGCGGAAATGACGAAGGATGATACGATGTATATGGAGGTTGGTGGGATGGTAAGTGAGGACTAGTGGGGTTCTGTCCTGATGGCGATTGGAGGGGTGGGGTTCAAGGACGGAGGAGCGGGAAGTGGAGGACTTGTGGTGGAGAGCATCGTCAACCACGTCTAAGGGAAAATTGCAGTCTTTGAAGAAGGAGGCCATCTGGGTTGTTCGGTATTGGAATTGGCCCTCCTGGGAGCAGATGTGGCGGAGGCGAAGGAATTGGGAATATGGGATGGCGTTTTTATAGGGGGCAGGGTGGGAGGAGATGTAATCTAGATAGCTGTGGGAGTCGGTCGGTTTATAGTAAATGTCCGTGTTGAGTCGGTCGCCCGAGATAGAAATGGAGAGGTCTAGGAAGGGGAGGGAGGAGTCAGAGGTAAATTTGAGGTCGGGGTGGAAGGTGTTAGTAAAGTGGATGAACCGTTCAACCTCCTCGTGGACCGTCTCAGATCCTCCCTCCCCTTCCTAGACCTCTCCATTTCTATCTGGCCGATCGACCCAACACGGACATTTACTATAAACCGACCGACTTCTCCAGCTTCCTCATTTCCCCCCACGCCCCACCACCTTATCTCAGTCCCAACCCTTGGACTCAGCACCACCTTCTTGACCTGCAATCTTCTTCCCGACCTCTCCGCCTCCGGCCTATTACCCTCACCTTAACCTCCTTCCACCTATCGCATTCCCAATGCCCCTCCCCCAAGTCCCTCCTCCCTACCTTTTATCTTAGCCTGCTTGGCACACCTTCCTCATTCCTGAAGAAGGGCTTGTGCCCGAAACATTGATTCTCCTGCTCCTTGGATGCTGCCTGACCTGCTGCGCTTTTCCAGCAACACATTTTGCAGCTCTGATCTCCAGCATCTGCAGTCCTCACTTTCTCCACTCCTTTAAGATCCTCATTTGAGATCCCTGAATCTGTGACCTTAAAGGGAGTTGGGCTTGAGCTATTGTGAAATTTTAGCATTTGCCAAACTTGCTGAATATTTCCAGTATTTTCTTTAACCACTCTGCTGTCTATTATTTGAGAATTAGGATATTAGGAGTTCTGAGTATTAAGGTCTGCTGCAAGGCAAGTGACACTATGGTGGCTGAGAGTTGTCAGGCAGATGCATTCACTCACTTTGACCACACAGATGAGGTAATTAAACATTTTTTACCTCTTCTGACGAGTTCTGGGAGCCGCACTGCAGGCATTGACCACCCTTGACTTTTGCTCCCATTTCTGTTGGAGGCTCAGTCTTGAGGTCTTCCTGCTCCTACTGGAAATATGTCCTTCCTGACTTCCGTATCTCTATCTTATGCACTTGGGTTGACATCACTATAGTGGGGATCCCGCTTCTTACCTGGGTATGCCATCCTACTCCTCCCTCAGTGGCAAAAGAATTGTATCCACCACCCTGCAGTGCATTATTGCAATTTTCTTTCGAGAGGGACTGTGCCTACAAAATTAAAAGGTTTCCTGGAGTGTGTTTCTTTTGCAATGTCACTCAGTTGTCTGCAGTGTGCACAGGACAATGCAGAATAAAGCCTGAGACTGAGTAGGGTTGTTTGTAGCCATGTTACTATTAGTGAAATCAGGTAGGAGTGTACAAATTTTGTATCTTAATCACTCGTTTCTAATGGGAATAAGAGGGTCGGCTGCGAAGTCTAAACCTGTGTCCAGAAATCAGAGCAAATGTTTTTCAATAACAAAAACAGAAGTTACTGGGAAAGCTGAGTAGGTCTCATCTGTGAAGAGTTATCAAAGTTAACGTTTCAGGTCCTGTGACCCTTTTCTTTACAGATGCTGCCAGACCTGCTGAACCTTCCCAGCAACTTCTGTTTTTATTTCTGATTTACAGAATCCGCAACTCTTTTCTGTTTTTATTTCAAATGCTTTTCAAGTTCTGTAAGTTTGGATTGTAAGAATAACTGAATTCTTCAAAAACCAAAGCAAAAGTACTACCAGCGTACAAAATTTTAAACTGAATTTACTTGTGGAAATTACATGCTGTGCTTGTATTTTGAAAATTAAGTACCAAGCAACTACTTTTTAAAAATGGTTCCGTTTATTTGCTGTTACAATTTCTCGTTGTTTGTTAAGCAGTTCTAAAACTTTGGCTGAATGTAATCATTTATTAACTTTGTATTGATTAATATTTTCAGATGCAGTCATTCTTAACAATATTGTGCAAAGTTTTGGTCTTCTGGACCTTGTTAAAAAGGTCTTGACAAGTCACAAGAGCCAAATGGATCGTTCCCGAGAGCAGTACACGCGAGATTTAGCGAGTAAGTATATATGCAGTTATTTTCTGTAGCTGAAAGTTGATACTGTTCTTAGTTAACTATCATAAAATACAGAAGATCTTCTTTTCTGTTAAACATTGCAATATTTTTGTAATACCTTTACATAAAGTCTCTTAATGGTGAGATATACAGTTTTTTGGGTGCCACCATCATTTGTATTGTGCAACTGGCTTGTTGAAAGTGTAACAAAGGACAGCTTGAGATGACACCTGACTCTGTCAATGGTAGAATCTTCATTATATCAATCTGACATGCAAAGTCTTTGTGTTTCAACTTGTTGCATCCACTAAATGATTTAGTTTTGATGAAATCGTATTCAATCTAATTTTACTGTGCCACGTTCTGAGAATGACTGTCTGTAGACATCCTCAGTTGGTGTATCGTAGTGTAAGAGAAGGTAATATTGATGGGTCGATATCAGTCAGAAGAAATCTGACTTGGAGCATTAAGAACAAAATGAACCCCTTGAATTGAATGACCTATGTTGAGCTCTACATTTTATGTCATTTTATATAGAGCACTGTAGTGCAAGGCAGATTACACTCTTGTGACAAAGTTGATATTTAAAAAGTTAACAGAAGCCAGGCAACTAAAGACCAGTGAGCCTGACGTCAGTGATCGGCAAGTTGTTGGAGGGAATCCTGAGGGACAGGATGTACATGTATTTGGAAAGGCAAGGACTGATTAGGGATAGTCAACATGGCTTTGTGCTTGGGAAATCATGTCTCTCAGACTTGATTGAGTTTTTTGAGGAAGAAACAAAGAGGATTGATGAGGGGAGAGTGGTAGATGTGATCTATATGGACTTCAGTAAGGCGTTTGACAAGGTTCCCCATGGGGAGACTGATTAGCAAGGTTAGATCTCATGGAATACAGGGAGAACTAGCCGTTTGGATACAGAACTGGCTCAAAGGTAGAAAACAGAGGATGGTGATGGAGGGTTGGTTTTCAGACTGGAGGCCTGTGACCAGTGGAGTGCCACAAGGATCGGTGCTGGCTCCACTACTTTTTGTCATTTATATAAATGATTTGGATGCGAGCAGAAGGGTCACAGTTAGTAAGTTTGCAGATGACACCAAAATTGGAGGTGTAGTGGACAGCGAAGAGGGTTACCTCAGATTACAACAGGATCTGGACCAGGTGGGCCAATGGGCTGAGAAGTGGCAGATGATGTTTAATTCCGATAAATGCGAGGTGCTGCATTTTGGGAAAGCAAATCTAAACAGGACTTACACGCTTAATGGTAAGGTTTAAGGGAGTGTTGCTGAACAAAGAGACCTTGGAGTGCAGGTTCATAGCTTCTTGAAAGTGGAGTCGCGGGGAGATAGGATAGTGAAGAAGGTATGCTTTCCTTTATTGGTCAGAGTATTGAGGTCATGTTGTGGCTGTGCAGGTCATTGGTTAGGCCACTGTTGGAATATTGCATGCAATTCTGGTCTCCTTCCTATCGGAAAGATGTTGTGAAACTTGAAAGGGTCCAGAAAGGTTTACAAGGATGCTGCCAGGGTTGGAGGATTTGAGCTATAGGGAGGGGTTGTTTTCCCTGGAGCGTTGGAGGCTGAGGGGTGACCTTATAGAGGTTTACAAAATTATAAGGGGCATGGATAGGGTAAATAGACAAAGTGTTTTCCCTGGGATCGGGGAGTCCAGAACTAGAGGGCATAGGTTTAGGGTGAGAGGGGAAAGATATAAAAGAGACCTAAGGGGCAACTTTTTCACGCAGAGGGTGGTACGTGTATGGAATGAGCTGCCAGAGGAATTGGTGGAGGCTGGTACAATTGCAACATTTAAGAGGCATTTGTATGGGTATATGAATGGGAAGGGTTTGGAGGAATATGGACCGGGTGCTGGCAGGTGGGTCTAGATTGGGTTGGGATATCTAGCCAGCATGGACGGGTTGGACTGAAGGGTCTGTTACATCTCTATGACTCTATAAGTATCTTTGTATTGGATTGAAATGTTTCAAACACTCCTCTAGATGTGATGTGTTTTGTTTTGTTTTAGCTTTGGAACAACAATGTGATGAGCATCGTAAGCGAGCTAAAGAATTAAAGAACAAATCCCAGCATCTAAACAATGTTCTCATGACCTTGACTCCAATTGCAGCAGCACCACCTTCCAAGAGGCCTCGCCTTACTAGAGCAACATCAGGACCAGCAACAGTGGCAGCTCAAATGGTCACAACATCACAGTCAGGCCAGCTTACGTTGGCTTCTGGAGTGCCTCTGTCTCAACTCACAAATTTAGGAAAAATGGCAACATTATCCACTATTCCAGTCACTGCAGTTGGCAAGGTTTCACCGCACACAGCAACGTTTACTGCGACAGCTTCACCACTGATTGGAGGGTACAACGTTCTGGCATCTTCAAGCTCTGGGATACCCAATACTGTTGAGATCCACCCAGAGACATCGAATCTAGCAGTCCTGAGCACAGCTGCCATCCAAGATGGTAACACTGTGTTGAAAGTCGTCAGCCCAATCCAGCTGTTCACTACTGTCCCTGGTCTCAATGCTGCACTCCATAACAATACCCAGATGGCATCTGTTGGAAGCACACTTATGGCTGTGCCATCTGCTGAAACCAACACAACAGGAGAAGGACACACCACTATACAGGTGACATCAATAAGTGAAGAACATGAACAGAAACCATAGCCTTGAACTAATGCTTCACATTATTAGAATGTTTTGTTTCAAAGCCCTGTTGCTACTGAATGTAACTTTTGAGAACTGTACCAGAATGGTTTCTGCTACACAATGATTAAACCTACACAGTGCCACCAAGTGATGAAAAAACATTAGAGTGGAAGCAGCAAAATCACAGAGTAGGAGCAAATGTCTCAACTCTTTTTTTTCAGACTTTGGCTTAAGTACAAAAATACAGACATTTATCAGATATGCTTGATAGAATTGTTTATAATGTATTTTACAGAGCTTTTCTGCACTGTATTTTGTGTGCTTTAATACCTAATTACACTCAAAATGTCTTGAGATTGCTTTACAAAATCCATAATTGAGTTAGTGGCAGTTTCATTTTACAATAGGTGCTTTCATCGTTTTCTAATAATTATTTTATTGTGTTGTGCTGTTTGGATAATCATATGGTTAAGATGGAGAATTTGTAAATATTCAGCCAATGTAATTTGTTTACAACCCGATATTGTACAATTGACATTGTACTTAGAATAATGTTGGTACATAATTTACGATTTTTGTCATATATGAAAAGCTAACCAGGCAAATTCAAGCAAATGGGTACGCTATGAGTAAGCTGAGTTTTTAAAAATGGATTTAAATAGCATCTGTAAAAGAATTATCGCATTTGCGCTTTAGTGGCAGCCACAATATAAGGTACCATTTTTATTCATGGTGAAAATGTGCTTATTTGAACGTATGAGTTATACAAAACAAAACTGATTTAGTGTTTCTATGACAAGTTATGCTTTACACAACATACTTTTTTATACTGCTGTACGTTTATTAAAATTATCAGATCAATACTTATAAGCTAAACTGATGGAAAGAAATGGAACATAAATAGTTTTAAAGTCACTGTTTTCTCCCTGTCTCCACAGTAAACTGAAACCATATATTTATGATCAATATATTTGAACTTCTTAGTTTTTCAAGAAATTGTTCCTTTTGTTACATGTGTGATCTTATTAAAATCTATAAACCCCACAGTTTAGGCAGGTATGAACAATGTCTGAATAGTTTAAGTTTAGTTTCTTAATATTCTCTTTTTGCCAAAATTCAAACTTCTTTCTGCCATTTTCCATACGTAGATGTCCACAGATACTTATGAGATTACTGAGAATTTATGATTGGATAACAAAGTGGTTTATCAAATTTGGCTGACGATAGATTGTCTGTATACTGAGTGAAAGCTTCTTCTAAAACATTTTTCTGAAGTGTTCCCTCGCACTATTTTGAAGTCTTCCTGGATCATGCTGAAGTTAAAATAGTGACCGATCAGTTCATGATCCGGCTCTTAAACTTGAGATATCTGCCACATTAATAAATTGCCCTCAGATTTTTTTTTCCCTTTTTTTTGAGGAATAAATTGGCTCATACACACCTCCTCTTCATAGTTACAGAGGCAGAGATTAGCAGCACACAGCAGGAAGATTTGCTGGCATAGACACATATTCTGCCACAATGCATTGAATAATAGATAAACTGGGAATGAGTGATAAGATAATCTGGGTATGTTTTATCATATAAACTGCAATGACATGCCAGTCAATAACTAATTTCCTGCTCCCTTCTGTTTTATATGTATTTTCAATATATGAAGTTTCTGGGTAATAAATGTTAACAGTTTGGTGAGGTTTTTAATTGGGGTTTGGTTGCAACTTTTTGTGAAGAGTACCAATGCTTCTGGCTGTTTTTCAGAAGTGTTCCATGTTCTTGCAATGTCAAGTGAATTTTCAAAAAAGGATATTTAATTCCTTCATGGAAATTATTTGTAATAAATGACAGTTAAATTCTGTGTAATCTATCAATATTTATCTATTTCTCTTAGATTTTTTTTCCTTTTTCTAAAAAAAATGAACACTTTTAAGTGAAGAGTGAATCTGGTTAGCTTGGCTGCTGCAATTCAAATAGAACTTTCATTTCTTACAGATTTAAAAATACATTTTAAAACACAAAATAAAGGGATTTTGAGTTGCATTTATGTCATGCCTTATCATGTTGAACTGTCTCAGAGCACAATGTAGTTCGTTCATTCATTTGAAGAGAGTGGCTGGTAAATCACGAGGGCTGCCCACTTGAATTTTTTTCCTGATAAAATGCGAAAGGAAATTTTGTAGCTCAATCTGACTGACTGAAGATGTTGGAAAATCTGAGACTGATGATAAAGAAGATGGCAGTCAGTTATTATTGATTGTGATGTAATTGTACAAAACGTGAAAGCTCCGGAACAACTGTATCTGAAATAAGAATGTGATCAAACTTGGGGGAGTCCATTAAAGTTTTGTAAATAAAATAAAGATTATGTAATATTGCGATGTTTTGCAAAATATCCATTGCATAGTGGTTCTCATTCTATTTTGTGCCTGTTGGTTGACTTCTATGCTGTTACTGTATTGTATTATTTTGGCTGTGGCAAAAAAAGGCCATTTTCCATTTTGTACAAACTTTTATTGGCATAAATTGGATGTCTCAAAGTGTTAACATAATAAAAACTGTCTTGCTTTGAAAATAACAGACTTTTTTGGGAGCAAGACTGAGTTAATACTAACAAATGTATGGTATTGTCCACTTTAAAAAAAAAAGGAAGAATAATGTTTATTTTTAATTATATGCCATTTAACGCACATATTTGGACTAGTGACTTTCTACAACTGGACAACAAATTCAGATTTATTATAAGATTTGCTGACCGGTGCCTTGGAAATTGACTTGTGATGCTGTCCACTTTCCAATGAAAACAGTAAATGAATGACTGTTACTTTTACATTTTTAACATTTATTTAATTAATTATGCTTTACTATTTTTTTAAAATGAGGATGAGTTCAGATGTAATGTAAAACATATCAATTGGAGAAAGATACCCACACTCCAATTGTGTTGCACCACTTTTCACAACAGTGGAAAACAAATTATACATGGTGATGGTCTGTGCATGTCATTTGCATGCTCTTTGGAGTAATGATTAAAGTAAAACAGAACCAACCTGCCAGGATGTGAAAAAATTAAGTGTAGCATTTATAATGTCTGTTCGATCTTAAAATTGTACCAATAGGCTGAGGCGCTACAGCTATGTGAGAGCAATACTTGTTCACTGATGACTGCATTTCTCTCTTGTTTTGCTACTTCTCATGAGTGCCTAGCACAGGTGCAACTGGTCGAGGACACCAAATGAAGGGCCTATTGAACAGAAGCATCAAAGTTGCCAGATTTTCCCTGGTCTGATATGCAAGACCTCTTACATGAAATATAGGCAAGAAAATAGAGTCTGCAAGGCATCTAGCAAGTAAAAATACAAATTTTGAGATGTGAAGGGAAGTAGTGCAGGCATTCAACATTGATCCTTTTAACTTCAGGACTATGACCAGTTTAGTAAAAGATCTACTGATCTACCCAGGGCATACAAGGCAACACTTTAAGGTAGGAGCAAATTACTGCAGATGCTGGAATCTGAACCTAAAACACAAAAAATGCTGTAGATCACATTGGGTCAAAGCAGCATACATGGAAAGAAAGCAAGCTAACGGAAGAGTCATCTAGACTCAAAACGTTAGCTAGTTTTCTCTCCATGGTTCTGCCTGACCCACTGTGATCTCCAGCATTTTTTGTTTTCAATTCAACAGTTTAAGTAAAGGGCCTTTAACTATTGGCTACCAATGCAATTTCAAACTCCAAAAGTAATGTTTATGCAAATAACCCTTCACAATACAGTGTGGTTAACATTAACTCAAGATCTCGCTGCATAGTCACAATTTTTCCCTCCGTATTTACTTGCAAGTACAACCTTAAAGCCATTTAACTTTAACAGAGTAATGTCATTGCATCATTTCATCACTTACATGCCCTGACCCATATTCCTCAATTGTTATCCTTCACCTAATTGCTTTATCTTTTATTGGGAGAAAATGCCATGTAATGCCTCAAAGGTTCATCTAAAACACCTCATGGTTAATGAGAATTTGTCCATTGAGCTCATGGGAAGATCTTCCATTGTGGGAGATGGTAGAGCTAGCA
>NC_057729.1:26448191-26449887 GCF_004010195.1 Chiloscyllium plagiosum
CCACGCTCACTCTCACAAAGAACTTGAAGAGTGGCTGATGCGGTCAGAGGTTGCTCAGAAGCGGAAGCAATCAGCAAAACATCAGGGGCTGTTACCCTATCAGGACAGAATACTGGAGGAATACAGGAACTGTAGAAATGAAATACTGATTGTAAGATGTTTTCTTTCATCAATGGCCACTTGTGTTTTTTTGTCAATGGTATAATGGTATTCACTTTTCTATCATGCATTCAACTTTGTTTAATAAATGCCTGTCATTGCAAATGTTTTAATATTGTTAATTGATTTACAGATGTCAGAAGAAGTTGATGACGTTATGATTTCTTGTGATTGTGCGTTAAGAATACCTTATTACAAGAGAAGATCTAAACTGAAGTGGAACTTTCACATAAAATCACAGGTAGATATTTGCTTCTCTTCAAGTATTGTCACATGTATGTGAGATTAAAGAATGCCACACAGACTGGCCCAGCTAGACAATTTAAGATACAACACTTTTATAGGATATGCACTACATTGCTTTATTATAACTGAGTTTTTTTTTTACCATTTGCAATTAATAATAGAATATACTCTTAAATGAGTGGAATGTCATCTACATCTCCTGTTAAATAAACATGCTTAATTTGTTTACAAAAATAACTACAATAGTTCTTTATAATTAACCATTGTGCAAACTTAAATATTTACTTTTATCAGCATTCACATGATTTAAATTTAAAACAATGCAATGAATGTGATTGCACTGGTTTGAACTTTTCCATTACCCACACCTATTCTGTCCTGTCCAGGAAAGAGTTGATGCCAGTTTATAACAAACAATATAATACATGCCCATATGTGTGGACATATACAAATTCTGTCCTAAATCTTCATTGAGAAGGGTCCCAGTAGCAAAGGGCTTTATGATTGATCTTAGTTTAATGTGTGCGTGGAATCCAACAATGTTGGGAATGACAAATGTAGCAAACAGGAGTAAACGTACCAGTAAAATACATTATTTATATAAGCTAGAAGAGAAAGTTTGATAGTGTGAAAATCATGAGGCAGATTTTCTCTGCAGTTTTGTGGCCCCTGTTGCCTGGCTCAAATGGGAATCAGAGGCTTTACAACAGGAAACAGTCACTTATCTGTACATTTCTCCATATTAGACAGCTAGAGGTTGAAGGACAGGCTCACTGTCCAAAAGATGGCATGTAGGTTCTCAGTTTTCTTCTATTCGTTCACAGAATGTAAGTTTTACTGGCTGTGATAGCATTATTGCCTAGTGGGCAGTAGAAGACAGAGGGTGGTGGTGGAGGGTTGGTTTTCAGACTGGAGGCCTGTGACCAGTGGAGTGCCACAAGGATCGGTGCTGGGTCCCCTACATTTTGTCATTTACATAAATGATTTGGATGCGAGCATAAGAGGTACAGTTATTAAGTTTGCACATAACACCAAAATTGGTGGACAGCGAAGAGGGTTACCTCAGATTACAACAGGATCTGAACCAGATGGGCCAATGGGCTGGGAAGTGGCAGACGGAGTTTAATTCAGATAAATGCGAGGTGCTGCATTTTGGGGAAGAAAATCTTAGCAGGACTTATACACTTAATGGTAAGGTCCGAGGGAGTGTTGCTGAACAAAGAGACCTTGGAGTGCAGGTTCATAGCTCCTTGAAAGTGGAGTCGCAGGTAGATAGGATAGTGAAGAAGGC
>NC_057729.1:26449983-26466931 GCF_004010195.1 Chiloscyllium plagiosum
CAAAGTCTTTTCCCTGGGGTTGGGGAGTCCAGAACTAGAGGGCATAGATTTAGGGTGAGAGGGGAAAGATATAAAAGAGACCTAAGGGGCAACTTTTTCACGCAGAGGATGGTACGTGTATGGAATGAGCTGCCAGAGGATGTGGTGGAGGCTGGTACAATTGCAACATTTAAGAGGCATTTGGATGGATATATGAATGGGAAGGGTTTGGAGGGATATGGGCCGGGTGCTGGCAGTTGGGACTAGATTGGGTTAGGATATCTGGTTGGCTTGGATGGTTTGGACCGAAGGGTCTGTTTCCATGCTGTACATCTCTATGACTCTATCCACATAGCTGAGGAGCTGGAGTCACATGAAGGCCAAACCAAGTGAGGATGGAACATTTCCTTTCCTAAAGGGCATTAGTGAACTAGATAGGTTTTAAACAGTAATCAGTGGTGGGAAATTAAGTTGACTTTTTATTACAGTTTTTAACTGAAATGCAAATTGCACTATTTGTCATGATGGGTTTTAATCCATGTCTCCTGAACATTAGGCCGGAAGTGTTGATTACAAATACAGTGATATTACCACAATACCATTACCTGGAAGTCTTTTTTTAATGTAAGGAGCTGAGAATACACCTCTTTCCCAGTCACAGTTAATTACTTTTTACTGCACCCTGGTGCTCCTTTGAAACTGGTAGGTCTCTGATTAGCCTTGCAGAGTTAGGAGCCTGGCCACTGTCCATAATTGAATGTGTACATGCCAATCAAGGAGGTGCCCTGGTCAAACCTCTACACGTGGGCCTCTGAGATATTCATTTCTTACTCAGTTGAGATTTCCTCATCACCACGGTTGACAATGCCCTCAGCTATGGCTGACCCAACTCCTGCACTTCTGCCTTCACCCCCTCTCATACACCCCACAACAGCAGCAGGTTCCCCATTGTCCTTACCTTATATCACATCAGCATCCACATCCAGAGGATCATCAGCCACCATTTTGGTTACCTCCAGCATGATGCTACCACTAGATACATATTCCCCTCCCCTCCTTTGTGAGCCTTCTGCAGGGACTATTTTCCTCTGGGACACCTGGACCACTCCCCCTTCAATTCCCACAGCTCCACAGCAACTTCCCATGCAATTACAGAAGGTGTAACACATATCCATTTATTTCTTCCCGCCCCAGTATCCAAGGCCTCAAACACACCTTCCAGGTGAAATAGTGATTTGCCTGCATTTTACTCAATCTAGTCTACTGTATTAACTGTTCACAATGTGATCTCTTCTACAATGGGGAGGTGAAACACAGACTGGGTGATGACTTTGCTGAAAGCCTATGTTCAGGCCGCAAAACCGACCCTAAGCTTCAGGTTCCCTGGCCAACATCTCTGTCTCAGGCTTGCTGCAGTGCTCCAGAAACCTCAGCGCAAACGGCAAGAACAGTATCTCATTTTTTGCTGTGGAACCCTGCAACCTTCTGGACTCAATATTGAATTCAATATTTTTAGGGTCTGAGCACCTTCTGCTGGGTCCTTATCCCAACCTCACATACCAGCTCTTGTCATCACATGGGCTGCTACCACAAATAATCTATTATCAACCACTAATAATCCCCATTAGAATCTATTTATTCTCCTCAGCTGACATTGGCACATTCCTGTTTTTCTCTTTCTCTGGGCTCCATCTCCACCTATTATATACTCCCCCCACCGAACCCCATCTTCAGCATATATACCTGTTGAGATTTTCCAGCAATTTCTGATTATATTTTGCAACAATAGGCGCCACTTACTCAATTTTATCCTGTTCATCTGCTTAGTTCTGCACGAATCTGCACATCACTTAGGTGCTATATTAGGATAATGAATTTCACAATGTTTCAGACTTTGACCTATGCCTTCACCCATGTTTGCAATACAAATAGAAATGTCAGTGTTTGTGACAGTCCAAAGTGTAGAGTGACCTAGAAAGAATCTATGACAAATTTCCTAGCTTGGATCCAATTCAATATATTTTGGATATTATTTTTCATTAGTTGTGTCATATTTTATCAGTCAAGGAGTCCAAGTTTGGTTTTGATTAATAGAATCTAATGCTTCTTATAGTTCATTTTAAAAAAAAATCAGTTTGTAAACAGTTGCTGAGTACAATGTAATGTGGAGTGCAAGTGCTGCTGAAAAGGAGACACAATGTTGAAACTGTTCATCTGCATTCATCAAGGCAATTGTAAGGACAAAGGAAGCACAATTCATACTGTATGAGTAAAATATCCTGACTGGCGTGCAAGTTGACTCTACTATAGACAATAGACAATAGGTGCAGGAGTAGGCCATTCTGCCCTTCGAGCCTGCACCACCATTCAATATGATCATGGCTGATCATCCTTAATCAGTATCCTGTTCCTGCCTTATCTCCATAACCCTTGATTCCACAATCCTTGAGAGCTCTATCCAACTCTTTCTTAAATGAATCCAGAGATTGGGCCTCCACTGCTCTCTGGGGCAGAGCATTCCTGTTACTCTAGATAACAGGCTCTTAATATTACACCAACGAGCAATTTAAGATTATCAAAAGGGCTTGCCGGGTGGCTAACTTATGCTTCCTGGAAGCAACATATAGGGAAAAGTAACATTTCAGGCACTGTGTCCTTTTTGAATTAAACAATAGAATGGTGGACAATTGTTCCCCAGTCAATTCTCCATGGCAGCACCGCGAATGATCAAGGTTAACTTGCCAACCAATCAGCACTCTTTCTCATGCAATACAATTTATTGTTCTCTTTGAAATCGGGACATCAGGACAAATGCGACAGAGACGGACGACTGGAAGAATGAGATAGAGTCTTTACACGAAGCAGGCTGTAAGAGTATATAGTGAAGGTAACTGCAGGAGTCGATGGGTTTGTACTGGAGATTGGTGGCTAGCCAACCCCAGAAATGGAAATAGAGATGTTGAGGAAGGGAAGGGAGGAGTCAGAGATTGCCCAGGTGAAGGTGTGAGTAGGTGGAAATTGGGTGCGAAATCGATAAATATTTCCAATTCTGGACTAGAGAGGGAAACAGCACCGATGATGTGATCAATGTATGAGAGAAAGATTTGTGAGTAAGGGCCCGAGTAGGACTGAAACAAGGAATATTCCAAGTACTCCACAAACAAACAAGCATAACTGGGGTTTGTGTGGCCACCCCTTTGACCTGAATAAAGTGGAAGAAGTTAAAGGGGAAGTTGTTCAAAATGAAGATGAGCATGACTAGGCGGAGGAGAGTGGGAATGTTTCTGGCTTTTTTCCAGAAAGAAGAAGCGGACAGCCCTGATAAAATCCTGATGCGGGATGGATGTGCAAAGGGATTGCATGTTCATGGTGACAGGGAGCAGCTGGAACCCATGAAATTCCGAAAGTGTAAATAGTCAAATAAATTGCAGACATAAGTTGGAAGGGAAGGGACAAGAAGAGAACAAAATACTTTTGTGCTCACTCTCATTGCAACATTCTAGATCGTTTTCACTTCAATCAGTATATTTAGGTTTAATCAGTGATCCAAGTGAAAATTGTTCTTGAAATGATGCTAGCTTTGAGAGTGGAGCTCTTGTGATGCAGTGGTAATGATCCTGCTCCAGAACCAGGTGGTACATGGTCAAGTCCCACTTGCCCCAGAGGTGTATTGTAGCATGTCTGAACAGGCTGATTAAAAATCATTTGAAAATTGTGTCATTCTTGTGGTGCAGTGGCAGAGTCTCTCTCAGATCCACTTGGGGCAGAGATGAGGAGGAATTTCTTCTCTCAGAAGGTAGAAAATTTATGGAAATCTTTACCATCGAGGCTGGCTAGTTAGGTATATTCACAGCCTGGATTCAAGTCTAAAGTGTGTAATAACATCTCTGAGCAGGTTGATTAGGAAAGTATGTTACTCTGAGAGTCTTCTATGTTTTTGGATCCCTGTTCCAACATTATTGCATGTTCGTGAATGCAAATTTAGCCATGAACCTAAGCAACAGCACAACGTTTTAAAATGTAACTGTATGAATACAACTGAAAATTTGTTTATAACTAATTTGTATTAAAAGAATGAAATCTAAATTAATGTAGCTGAAAATGAGTTTGTAACAAAATGCATTTTTCCACATCTGGAACTAAAAATGACTAAAATTAACTTGCAAAAATATACAGTTCCATTTTCTACTTGTTTTGGGAAACAGTAGTCAGTTTCTTAGTCATGTATTTTTTTAAAATCACATGCAACCTCTTTTGGAGCATCCTATTAGTTTCCTAGCAACCAAAATCCACAGCTTAATGTTTGAAGCATTTTCAATTTTCATTTATATTTTGGGAGCATTTTCAAAGATATGCAGGCAAATACAATGAGAATTCCCAGTGATGACTAAGAGTGTGCCATTTTTTATTTTCAAAATTCATTCATAGAATGTGGGTGGTGTTGTATTCAATATTGTTTTGGAAAGTTAGCATCACCCAGGAATAGTAAATGAAGTTGATTGATTATACATGACAAATTAAGATAGGTTTGGTCTACAGACAGGTTGGTTACAGAGATGTAAGGAACAGAGAAACAGACACCCTTACACTTGAATGCTGAAACTTGAAAACCTCTTGTGGTTGTTGATCATGTTCTCTCCCTTGTCTCTGGTTCATTATCACACCCATGCTTTAAAATGATGTCACAAGAAGTGTCACTAGCCTGGAAAATATTGTGGAAGATGGAAATCTGTAATAAAAGCAGAAAATTCTGGAGAGACTCAGCAGGTCTGACAGCATCTACGTTGACAGATAGAGTTAATGTTATGAGTCTGAAGAAGAGTCATGTCAGACCTCAAAATGATCTGATAATCTCCAACTCTACATTCCTGGCTTTCCCAGTAACCCTTGATTCTCATAATGATTAAAAATCTATCTACCTCAGCCTTGAATATACAGAATGACCCAATCCCTGCAGCCCTCTGTGGTAAAGAATTACATAGATACTCTACCCACTGAGGAAAAACAAATCCTCCTCATCTCTGTCTCAACTGGATCACTGTTTACTCTAAGGTTTGTCTTTTGGTTCTAGACTCTCATTCAAGGGGAAACAATCTCTCTGCATCTACCCTGTCAAGATTGTAAAAATCCTATCTGTTTCAATAAGGTTGCCTCTTCAAACTCCAATGAGTACAGGCCAAACCTACTTAACTTCTCCTCATGAGAAAATCCCTCCATTTCTGGGATCAACCCAGTGAACTTTCACTGCATTGCCTCCAATGGCAATATATTTCTTCTTAGATAAAGGATCAAAACTTCTCAGTAATCAGGGTGTGGCCTAACTGGTGCCTGTGTAATTTTAGCAAGACTTCCCTATCTCTATACAGCATTCCCTTTGAACTAAGGGCCAACATTCTACTTCCCTTCTCCATTACCTGTTGAACATAAGTGCCAATTTTTCATGATTTACAAATTTCTGCATTTGTTTCCACTTAAAAAGTATTCAGCTCCTTTATTCTTCCTGATGAAGTGGAAAACCTCACATTTTTCTACATTATATTTCATCTGTCAGTGTTTTGCTTACTCACTAAACCTGCAAATATCACTCTGCAGATTCTATATATTACATTTTGCCTTTCCACTTACTTTTGTGTCACCCGCAAACGTGACGATATCAGGATATTTCTACATGGGTATGACTTTGCTTTCTACTTTGCTCAGGAATAAGTCTTTGACTGGCAGTTTATGACATGTTTGGTAAATGGGCCTGGTTTCTAATTCTGGAATTTCTCCTCCTAGATTTCTTGCATCTCAACCTCTCTTACCTCCTTCAAAGTTGTCTATAAAACCTGTGGATATAATAATCCACTCCCAGAAGTGACAGGAATAATGGTGGGCCTGATGACTTAAATGAGTGGGGATCCTAAAATCAGGTTCTCACCATTGAATTAAACATTAACAATTAAGTCCTTCCTCCTCAGATCCTGCAATTATGGTTATGCTCCTAATTAACATCTGCCCAATCAAGATACTCACTTTAGAAATTCAACTGTATGCAACTGGTGTGTACCTTTTGTCTTGGTTTTCTACATCTAGTCTGTATTGGTAGAGAGCTTTGATGCCCCAAGCTAAACCTTCACAATATTCAATGTCTTCATTTTGTTAGCTTTACAACTGCAGTCAGCACGCCCCGGCATATCACAGAATCCAACTGGAAAACAACAGTATGCCAGCTTCTCCCTCACTGTTGCACTTCAGTTCAGAAGGTCAAGCAGGAGCTTTTGTCTCAGAGTGGCAATTCAGTACTCTTGGGAAAGAAACAGCTTGTGCCTGGGAGGGTCACCAGTGTGCATGTGTGAAGCATTTGCCTGTAAGGAGCAGTATTATGACAATGGGAAAGGTTGGGGGCAGAGGCGGTACATATTGGTAAAGGTCATGGTGCTATGTCAATGCAAGAGACAGTACATATGCCTACAGCTAACGTGACAAAACACACTGCAAGCACATGAAGAGCATGGCAATGTGTAAAAGGAAAGGAGAAGCATACTTAGTTGGCTGAGGGTGGAGAGAGGGTAAAAAAGGGTGGATTCTGATAAGGCAGGGAAGAGGAATCAGAGGTCTTGAAGAAGGCGTCAAGGCAATTCATAATCACTGTGGCCTTGATCTGGGAAGAGTACAGGGCTTATAAAGGCAGTGACAACCTGCTAGTGTGAGGCCTTAGTGGGTAAAATGAAGTTGTTAATCATAACATAGAGGAGCTCAAACAAAAAGGGTGAAGATAAAGGGTCATTGAGGAAACAGGGATTGCAACACAGTGGGGCATCTGAAAAATGGAGGCATTATCATGGAGCACAGGTGGAAGCCACAACTCATGAAAGTATAAAGCTCACCATTTCAATTCTAAAGCTGTCTATATCAGATGTAGCAAGACCTGGTTTAGCCTGATAAATGGCAAGTAACATTCATGCGACACAAGTACCAGGCAATGACCACCTTCAACAAGAAAGATTCTAACCTTCATCTCTTGATATTCTTTCCACTTACTTGGAGTCAGAATGGAATCATTCCAAACCTCTAACTGACTTCCATCCCTTTCCAAGAGGAAGTCCTGCCTCAGAGAATTGCTGGCCAATCAAATTACCAGAAGCTGTCTTGTCTGAGCAGTGCCACCAGGAGGTGCAGTAGTATCTGAGGGTGACATTTGGCAGTGGAGTACAGCCTGAAAGTCTCCTGGTTAAAGAGAATGGGGGCAGGTGTGACAGGTCAGGGAGGGGGACAATCTGGGGAGGTATTCACAACTTGCAGGGGGAGTCATTGATGAGGTACACCTCCTCCCAGCCTGTTCACCAGACTGACAGCTCTTGCTTGGGTCATGGCAAGACCTAGCAAAAGGCTCCACTGCCACAAGTAAAGATCCAGTGACAGCAGCAGGAGGCCTTAAAAGGCTACTTATTGTCCCCTTTAAGACCTCAATTGGCCAGTGGGCATCTGTGGAACTTGACGCCCCCCCCCCCGTCATACTGATGGAAGCAGGATGTGGGGGTAGGAGACAGACAGCTGATTGGCATGGCAACATTAGCATGCTTGCCATCCCATTAGCAAGGTAAGCATAAAATTCAAGTCATTTTTTAATGATTCTATACTTCCTTTTTTTTGGAGTTCCTTTTTCGTTTGATTATTTGTTCTTTTTTTGTTGTATTGAGATGGAAGAATGTCAATGCTGTTAAATAGAAACCTTTGCTACTGTTCGTCATTCATTATTATTGTTGAACAGTCCCAAAGCAGATTGAGATAGATGGAGCAGTAAAATTTCCTTTCTTTCATCCAGCAACGTGACTCATTCCTAAGGTCAAAGAGACTTATGTATAAGTCGAAGGTACTACATGATCCTATTTATAAGCTCTCTGAGTGAGGCCAATAATTTTTGTTGAACAGTATCCTTGTCTGAATGATCTGAAATAGTGTCTGATAAGACTATCCTTATTTTGATCCTTGTTCTCTGGTTTATACATTGGAAAAAATGTTGATACTGTCATGTCTGAATTGGATGAAAAATATTGCTAATGTTTTTTTGTTGTTGTGTGCAGAAACCATTGTTGTTTGTTGCACTGCTGAAGAGAGATCCGGGTGCAGTGTTCTGGTTGGAAGGAAAAGATATACCAAAGAAGTGTGCTATTTCTGAAGGCATCAAATTCCGAATATCAGAAACTTCCTATCATGTTGGTGTCTTATTTGAAGCTGGGACCTTAGGAATTTATGACCAGTGGGTTGTTTTTGATTTTGGAAGCCGACCTCTCCTTGTCAGGAAGATTTATGTCAGTAAAACAAGTGCTTTCCAACCACCAGAAAACCCAAACACCGATGCCCAATTTGTCGATCTGGAGAGGTGGCACAGTGGCAATCGGAGGATTGTACCTTGCGTGGAGAAAACTGAGAATGAACTTCTGGTGTTGCAGGAGTACAAGTCACCTGCTTTATCATTGGAATATAAAGTGAAAGACATGGCAAACATTCCGATAACACGTGTGAATTACAGAGAGAGAATGCACAATTTCCTGTATCGAGAGGAACAAGCTGAAGAAGGTGTAGTTTCACGGTAAAGTATCTGATGAGAAAGCTGTCCAAACAGTATCTACAACAAAATGTCATGCTCAAGCCCAAACTCAGTAGGGAGAGAATAAGCCAATTTGGATCTAAATGGAAAAACAGTAAACTCCTGGTGTTCTCTATGATGGTGATGGCATCCATTTTATTAGCCTTTGCAAGACCTGTTAGATTAATTGAATTTATGCAACTGCAGCTCCAATGTTTCCATTTTTTTCCATTTAGTCCATCTCTGACCATCAGATTTACATATATTATTGGCCGGCCCACCTTAAGGTTTGTTCCAATTGGTATAGGTATTTATTACATCTCCCCTATATTGTTAAATACTCTCCCTTCATTCTATTTACTCTGTCAGCAAACATCTTTACTTTGCATTTGTCAAGATGGAGCTCATCTGATCAGTATGTTTCTGTTTCCTGTTCCGAAAGCTGTCTCATTATTTGAGGAAGTGAAACCCTGACTCAAAAATGCAAATTGCTGGAGAAGCTCAGCAGTTCTGCAGCTTCTGTGGAGAGAGAGTGGAGTTGACATTTCGGGTTCAGTGGCTCGTCTTCAGATTTTTGTTTCCGATTTTCAGCATCTGCAGTTCTTTGTTGTATAAAACCCTGATTCCTTAGATCACAGGTAGTCTACTGAAATTCTGTGTACCTGTCTTCAGTAGGGCACAACATGAGCACTTTTTGAGAAAGATGGAGTGAAAACCTTGCCAGACATGAGAAACTGTGGGTTTTGAACTTTCTCAGGAGTTTCACTGATGTCCCCCTTTGCCTGACAGCTTACTATGGAACTGGCCCAAAAACTAATGAACTAATGGTTCCATTATTCTAATGGTTTCAGGATTTTCTGATCTAGCATGTAAAGGGCAGAATTTTGCCTGCCCTCAAAAAGGGAAATCTCCTTAGGGAATCAGACAAGGGACAGACATTCCCTGAACTAGGAGATCACTCTGCTGGTGTGATTCAGGACCCAGTGCAGCAAGACAAGTCAAATTAAGCTTTGGTGGGATATTATTGAATCCCAAAAGAAATTCAAGGAAGCAGCCTGGACCTTTTAGAAATCAACACTTCATTTTACAAAACAAATTCAGTGGGGCTAGGGTAGAAGGCGATGGGAAGGAGGGTCCTGACATCACCCCAAAACTAAGCCAGTGCAGCCAAAATTGCACCAATCATGCCTTTACTGATCAGTACACCGTCCCCCCACTACCAGTTACTACCCCTTCCCTCTACTGACCTCGAACTCCTTCCATTACCATTCATTGCTTCTCCCAGGACCTACCTGTGGCCACTTCTGACAACTAAGTGCCAAAAATTGATATCCTCTTCTCTGGCCAGCTGCCTGCAGATTCTAGGCAGTTACCTGCAACTCATCAGTTCAGTTTAAAAAATTCCTGAGGGCCATTATTGTTTTCTACATCCAGTTTGCGTTGGTCTGTGGAATAAAGCAAGTTCCGTTATGTACATTTGTGCTAAATTGCATAAGTACTTATAGTTCTAAAAAAATCAGCAAACTGTAAAGTCTACTATGTTAACCATGTTAAACATAATTCTCAAATGTCTCCCTGTTAGGCTGAGTCTAATGACGACCATTTTTATCACTGACATGTTGGAAGATGTATTTGAAGGTTTAAAAATTGCACAAAATGGAGAATTATTTGCCGTTTTTCCATCCCCTTCTGCTTTGACTGATTCAAATGAAGGCTTCCTGTTCAAGAGAGCAGTTAATACCGTGCTGTTAGCACCAAGTCCATCATCGCACAATGTTGTTTATGAGGCTGCCATCATTCGTGAAGCTACTACTGAAAAGCGCCTTGCTCTGAAGCTGTCTCTGCGTTGCCACACTGAGCTTGCATTCCACAAAGGAAGCCATCACAACGTAGAGATTCAATTCCAATTAGACCGGCTTCCTTTTTGCTTCAGGCACCAAGCTGTGGATAGACTTCCAAATGAGCAAATTATTTTTCCAGATATTGTCAACTGTTCCATTCCTCAGTTTACTGATCCTATTCTGACTGGAAACCAGAAGCAACGAGCTGCTGTTGCCTTCATAGCTGGAGAAACAACTGGGAAAAAATCAGCCCCCCCTCTTCTAATTTATGGGCCATTTGGAACTGGAAAGACCTTTACCTTGGCAACAGCTGCTTTGGAAATATTGAAGAACCCAAATACTAGATTACTGTTATGTACTGACACTAATAGGTGAGTAGCATGTTATTCTCTGTTTACAATAGGGCAATATGGGAATTCCTTCATTCAGGAAACATTTAATAACAGCAAATAACATTTCTGAATTAACGTCAAACTCATCAATCTTGGTGGTTTCAAAGTTTCAGTAAGTGACATTTCATTCTGTAAAAATAAAAGGCAATGTCACCAAAGTCCCACTCTGTCCTTAGAGAGAGAGATGACCGGTGGTGTGTTTAACCTGAGGGTCACCATGCCTCAGGTGAGGGGTGAGGTTGAGAAGGCAGGAGCTTCACGGTGACCTTAGCCAATGTGGGTATTGAATCCGCACTGTTGGCTTTGCAAACCAGCGAGCCAACTAAATGGGTTAGCAATACAGAGTATTTTTGAAAATGGATTGTAAATATTGGAAAGAAGATCAGTAAACTGAAGGAGTCCATTTTAGGCCTAACATCATGCTAGTGGGCAGAGAGGTTATTGGGAATCTGGCGCAGGTCTGAGATATTTAGCAGAGCTTTATTTGGAAGAGATTGGTCAATTAATGCTTACTGTTGAATCATTTGCTGTGCAGGAGCTGGTACCATATTTACAGGCAGCCAGCCCTATATTAAATTGGACATTGTCTTGCAGGCTTTTTAAAGAAGTTGGGTAGTTTAGATTTCTAACATCCAAATTTGTGTTGCTCAAGTACAAAAATTATGCTTCAGTGACTAAGCAGTATATTGCTCTACTGTTAAGCAAGATTATTTAGTGGCATCGTTATGTCAACTGAGTTCTGAGAATCACAATTCAACCAATATATCATCTCAGTGAATTCAGTGAAGGCTACACCCCGTCCACTTGCTTTTGTACTGACTACTTTTCCTGATCATGTGTGGTATGATATTCAGCAGGTTCGAGCATCTCCCCCACCATGACAATTAAGAAGAATAGGGTGGGTGATCCCCATTTTGCTGCTGCCTTTCGCTTTCTTGAAGGCAGTCTCCAAAATGTTTCCCTTTTTTGTGACTCCAATCTGTGATACACTTTAGTTGTGCAGAGCCTCATTACATTTTGGACCTAATATTTCTGAATTTTCTGGCTGAAGCTCGACCCCTCAGAGTATCCGCTAAGGAAGTTGTTACATGGAGAAAATATCAGTTAGATCATTGTAGTGCCCTGTGACTGAGTTACCTAGAAGTCCAAAGGACTCATATAATGAGTTCAGGAAGCACGCATACGTTGCCAGATTTCACTGGAAAACACAGGAGGCATGTTGTATTTCACTGAAATGAGGAGGCAGAATTATATCATGTTAAACTGCAGTAATATTATATGCAGATGTGCAAATCATCATATCAATTACCTTCCTGCCATGAATGGGCAAGATACCCATTTTGTTATCCTTCCCTTCATGACTTCATTAATTATAGAGTTTTCCTGGCACTGTCTCCTGTGCAATTCTCAGTCCCTGCATGCCATCTTGCCCATTCCAATAGACTCTACAAATTCCAGCCCGATATTTCAATTTCACACTGTTATTACTTGATATATTATTGAGTCCCTGTTCCTAATAGTAAAAATGAGAACTCATGTGGAGTTAAAGCACTTACTTGTACATAGTTGCCAGACAAGTCATTCAATCTCACATTACAAACAGTTGAGAATTGTAGTTATTGCAAAATTATATATTTAATGTTGAACATAGAGATTATATAAGGCTGAAATTGATAATCTGTTTAATAATCTCCAGTAATGTTCAACTTCTGTCCACAACTAATGATTAAATAGAATGCTGTGTTTAATTCTCGACTTTAAAACTAGATTGCTTCAATTGTCCTTTAGACGCTTGTGCCAACGCAAAACAGCATATTATCTGTCACTGTGTTAACATTAATATGTCCCATCCGCAAATAAATGTGTAAATTTAAAAGCATTTAAAATCCTAAATAAATTGCTTCAGTTTAATTAATGAGCTGATTATTGTTTGCCTTGTCATTTCAGTGCCGCAGACTTGTATGTCAAGGATTATTTTCATTTCCATGTGAATGCTGGGAATCTTCACGGAAGACCACTGCGAATGAAATATGTGAGGCAAAACCCCATTCACACTGATCCCATCACAAAACAATATTGCTTATTTTCAAACAGTGCATTTGTTTTGCCTGACAGAAGTACTTTAGAATCATACCGTATAGTCATCACCACTTGCATGGAGGCAAAATTGTTTTCTGAACTCAAATTGCCCCTTGGCTTTTTCACACACATCCTGATTGATGAAGCAGCTCAGATGTTGGAATGTGATGCTCTGATTCCACTTGCCCTAGCTAGCAATAAAACACGAATCGTTCTTGCAGGAGATCACATGCAAATGACACCCAAACTTTTCTCCATCGAAAGTAATGAGATGGCAGACTACACCTTGCTCAATCGTCTGTTCCAATTTTATCAGAAGGAAAAACATGACAAAGCAACCAAAAGTCGCATCATCTTCAGGGAAAATTATAGATCAGTGAAGGAGATCGTTCACTTTGTGTCAATGCACTTTTATATGCTAAAGGCTGATGTCATTCAAGCAAGTGGAAACATTCAGCCTCATCCTCAGTTCTACCCTTTGATGTTTTGCTATGTTCATGGTATCAGCAGTTTCAACTCTTCCAAGTTATCCTGGTATAATGAGGCTGAAGTTTTTGAAGTTGTTGAAAAAGTACAGTCAGTTCTGAATAGCTGGCCCGTGGAGTGGGGACAACTGGATCCAAGCTCAGTGTGCGTAGTGTCTTCTGAAGGATTTCAGGTAATGCATTTTAGAATATATACTGAAACCATTTAACAATTTGAAATGACTAAATTTGCTTTGAAAGAAGGGATTTAGTAATCAATTATAGCTCCTTAAACAGCTAGGAATAAACAATGACAACAATTATATCTTTGTATAACAATAATTTTCAACAGGACCAATTTCCTTGTGTGTAACTGTTAGAAAGGAGTACAGCACAAAATCCAGACCAATGTTTCTGGCCAGGGAAATATTGTACAAGATTCTGCAGAATGATTTCAAGCAAGTGCACTTAATTAGTAACAGTAAAAGTCTTTCTCCACCAAACATTATTTTTGCTGGATGTGTGAACACATCACGGAAAGAGAGACACTGGAGTTGACCTTGTCTTCATCTTTAGTTCAGCAATGTTAAATACTCTTGAACCAAGTAGAGCAAAAGTCAGAGACAGACTGAAACAATTAATATTTACCCCAAGTATTTCTGAACCTTATAATCTGAGAAGATTTCATATTCTATCTTTTTGTGAGCCTTCCTGCAAAGGTGTCCATGGCCTGTTTTCAAACCTTTTGCAAATTAGTGCCACATGGTCCTACTTTTATGCCTGAAAGGGGAATCCACTCACTTTGAATTAGCAGATTCCAACCCAGCTGAGTTGAATCCAGACCTGAGACACAGCAATGTAAAATCAGTGTGTAAATTCACTGTGCCCTTCAGTCTCAATGGCAATAATAATTTCAAAAAGCGATCTAACACACAAGCATAACTCTCTCGGATTATATTCTAGTTGTCTTGCAAGACCTGCGGCCCTTAGAAGCTCTAGAGAAATGGGCTGTTTTTTTTCTGTTTTTAATTTAGATACTTGATAAATATGCAAGTATTCAATCTGTCATAGTTTTGCTGACAACATAACTTGGAGATGATCGATTATACAGGGTAGAAGTGCAGCCTACAGCAAGATCTTTTATCAGTTGTGTTCATTTCTTTCTTGCTCTCTATTACAACAATTTCAGGCTCCAAGTCTAACTATGCCAAGTTCAGTCAAACTCTTCCAACTTTGCCTGTTTATTTTATTAAAAGCTCAGCAATCAACTTGTTTTGTTTGTTGTTTCCTGAAAGTAAAAGTTTAAGTTCACTTCTAGTTTTGGTTTACAATTGTAAAATTTTTATTTGTAACCACTGTGAGTGACATAAGATTATCCTGCGGTATGAACAAGTCTTTTAACACAGTTATTATTCAGTTGTTCATTATTAAATAATTATGTAGTGATTTTATTTTTATTTTCTATCCATGAAAGTAATGAATGTATTTGAGGGAAGTCTAACTCTTGATTTTTGGTGCTTGATATTCAAAGGGATTGTTAGTTGACTGCTGTGAGATTAGCACCCACCTGATCATTATTTTGCTGCTTCCATAGCTACTGAATTATAGTGAATTGGAATTTGAAAACTCTCCAACTGGGAAGAGAAAATCCACACAGGCTGGAATTCACAGAATTGGGGAGACCCTAGAAAGCTTTAAAAATGATGGGTGGGACCTGGATGCAAAACTGCCTACTCTCTTCTCAATTGATCCCCTTTTTTGCGAGTAAAGAAATGCAATGTGAATCTGAAACACAAATCCATCTACCTCTGCTTTTGTTTTCAATTGAATCATATATGTGTGCAATCTCCCATGCAATTGAAGTGAATGATTACACAGACCATGGGATAATAAGGAGCATCACAGAGTTACAATTAATTGAGAGATTAAACATTACAGAGTCAAAGAGATGTACAGGATGGAAACAGACCTTTTGATCCAACTCATCCATGCTGACCAGATATCCTAAGTTAATCTAGTCCCATTTGCCAGCACTTGGCCCATATCCCTCTAAATCCTTCCTGTTCATGTACCCATCCAGATGCCTTTTAAATGTTGTAATTGTACTAGCCTCCACCACTTCCTCTGGCAGCTCATTCCATACATGAACCACCCTCTGCGTGAATAATTTGCCCCTTGGGTCGCTTTTAAATCTTTCCCCTCTCACCCTAAACCTATGTCCTCTAGTTCTGGACTCCCCTATCCTTTTCTATTTACGCTGAACCTCATAATTTTATAAACCTCTACAAGGTCACCCCTCAGTCTTTGATGCTCCAGGGAAAACAGCCCCAACCAATTTTAATCTCTCTCTAGAGCTCAAATCCTCCAACCCTGGCAACATCCTTGTAAATCTTTTCTGAACCCTTTCAAGTTTCACAACATTCTTCCTTTAGGAGAGAGAGCAAAACTGCACACAGTGGCCTGACCAATATACTATACAGCCACAGCATGACCTTTCAACTCCTCTATTCAATTGTCTGACCAAGAAAGGTTGGCATACCAAATGCCTTCTTCACTATCCTATCTACCTGTGACTCGACTTTCACAGAACTATGAACCTGCACTCCAAGGTCTTATAATTCAGCAACGCTCCCAAGGACCTTACCATAAGTATAAGTCCTGCCGTGATTTGCCTTTCCAAAATGCAGCACCTCACATTTATCCAAATTAAACTCCATCTGCCACTCCTTGGCCCATTGGCCCATCTGATCAAGATCCTGTTGCACTCTGAGGTAACCATCTTCGCTGTCCACTACAACTCCAATTTTGGTGTCATCTCCTATGTTCACATCCAAATTATTTATATAAATGATGAAAAACAGGACCCAGCAGCAATCCTTGTAGTCACAGGCCTCCAATTTGAAAGGCAACCCTCAACCACCACCCTCTGTCTTCTACCTTTGGCCCAGTTCAGTTTCCAAGTGGCTAGTTCTCCCTGTATTCCATGTGATTTAACCTTGCTAACCAGTCTACCATAAGGAACCTTGTCATCCAAGGTTACTGAAGTCCTTCATAGACCATGTCCACCACAGTTCCCTCATCAATTCTCTTCATTACTTCTTCAAAAGTAATGAAGATAGGCACAGATAGGCGGTTTTGTGGGAACGAGAGAGAACCATGTCCACCACAGTTCCCTCATCAATTCTCTTCATTACTTCTTCAAAAGTAATGAAGATAGGCACAGATAGGCGGTTTTGTGGGAACGAGAGAGAATCACGTTTGGTATGTTGCCTCCCAGGTGCAAGGGTACGTGATGTCTCTGATCGTGTTTTCCGGGTCCTGGAGGGGGAGGGGGAGCAGCCCGAAGTCGTGGTCCATATTGGCACCAACGACATAGGTAGGAGGAGTGCTGAGGATGTTAGACAGGCTTTCAGGGAGCTAGGTTGGAAGCTCAGAGTTAGAACGAACAGAGTTGTTGTCTCTGGTTTGTTACCCGTGCCACGTGATAGAGAGTCGAGGAATAGGGAGAGAGAACAGTTAAATGCGTGGCTACAGGGATGGTGCAGGAGGGAGGGATTCCGGTTTTTGGAAACTGGGGTTCTTTCTGGGGACGGTGGGACCTCTATAAACAGGATGGCCTAC
>NC_057729.1:26469221-26471543 GCF_004010195.1 Chiloscyllium plagiosum
GTGTGTGTGTTCTCAGTGACAGTGCACTGTTTCAGCAGTTCCTAGTGTGCGTGTTCTCAGTGACAGTGCACTGTTTCAGCAGTTCCTAGTGTGCGTGTTCTCAGTGACAGTGCACTGTTTCAGCAGTTCCTAGTGTGCGTGTTCTCAGTGACAGTGCACTGTTTCAGCAGTTCCTAGTGTGCGTGTTCTCAGTGACAGTGCACTGTTTCAGCAGTTCCTAGTGTGCGTGTTCTCAGTGACAGTGCACTGTTTCAGCAGTTCCGAGTTGTGTGAGTGTGTTCTCAGTAACAGTGCACTATTTCAGCAGTTCCGAGATATGTGTGTGTGTGTTGCAGTTGTATAAGACTCTGGTGCGGCCGCATCTGGAATATTGTGTGCAGTTTTGGTCGCCATACTATCGGAAGGATGTGGAGGCACTGGAACGGGTGCAGAGGAGGTTTACCAGGATGTTGCCTGGTATGGAAGGAAGATCGTATGAGGAAAGGCTGAGGCACTTGGGGTTGTTTTCATTGGTTTAGAAAAGAAGGTTTAGGGGTGACTTGATTGAGGTGTAGAAGATGATTAGGGGGTTAGATAGGGTTGACAGTGTGAACCTTTTCCCGCGTATGGAGTCGGGTATTACAAGGGGGCATAGCTTTAAATTAAGGGGGGGGGTAGATATAGGACTGAAGTTAGGGGTAGGTTCTTCACTCAGCGAGTCGTAAATTCATGGAATGCCCTGCCAGTAGCAGTGGTGGACTCTCCCTCTTTATGGGCATTTAAGCGGGCATTGGATAGGTATATGGAGGATAGTGGGTTCGTTTCGGTTAGGTGGGCTTGGATCGGCGCAACATCGAGGGCCAAAGGGCCTGTACTGCGCTGTATTCTTCTATGTTCTATGTTCTAAAAAATGTAATCATGTTGGTGAGACAATTTCCCATGTACAAAGCCATGTAGATTATCTTTAATCTGTCCTTGCCCTTCCAAATATATATAAATCCTGTCCCTCAGGATTCCCTCCAACAACTTGCCCACTACTGATGTCAGGCTCACTGGTCTATAGTCCTATGTTTTTTCCTTACCACCTTTCTTAAATAGTGGCACGACGTTTGCCAACCTTCAGTCTTCTGGAACCTCACCTGTGACTATCGATGATACAAATATCTCAGCAAGAATCCCAGCAATCACTTGCATAGTTTCCCACAGAGTTCCAGGGTACATGTGATCAGGCCCTGGGTATTTATCCACCTTCATGCATTTTAAGACATTCAGCACTTCCTCCTCTGTAATATGGACATTTTTCAAGATGTCACCATATTCTACATCAAATACGTATCTTGAGGTACATTTTTTAAAATATTTGTTTTTTTTGCCCAATTGCTATTCTTCAGAAAGTAAAATATTTAGTAGTAGAAATTCAAATGATCAAACCTGTTAATCTAAGTCAGCCAGACAAATGAACAAAGAAATATTGTATTACATTATATGTTAAGACCACATTTAAATTCATGGAAGATAAATTTAGAACTGGTATCAGAAAAATTACTCAAATGCAACTTGTCTTAAGGTAAAGTACTGAGATAATTCAAGAAAATGTTGATTACTTAACACAAACTATAGCCTTTTTTAAAAAGAGATAAATTAGAACAGAGGACCCCTTGTTACATGTCAATAACTTGATGTATTTTTGCCAAGAAGCAATCTTTAAAAATCAAAAATCAGTCATACATTATGTGATAAGTTACTGCTCATCTTTTTTTTGCGAGATTGCCCTTGTTTGAAAATTAACATTGAAAATCATTCATGTTATGTCTATATTACATGCCTGAAAGTAGGAATCGTGACTGTTATAGAGTCATAGAGATGTACAGCATGGAAACAGACCCTTCGGTCCAACCCGTCCATGCCGACCAGACATCCCAACCCAATCTAGTCACACCTGCCAGCGCCCGGCTCATAACCCTCCAAACCCTTCCTATTCATATACCCATCCAAATGCCTCATAAATGTTGCAATTGTACCAGCCTCCACCACATCCTCTGGCAGCTCATTCCATTCACGTACCACCTTCTGCGTGAAAAAGTTGCCCCTTAGGTCTCTTTTATATTTTTCCCCTCTCACCCTAAACCTATGCCCTCTAGTTCTGGACTCCCTGACCCCAGGGAAAAGACTTTGCCTATTTATCCTATCCATGCCCCTCAAAATTTTGTAAACCTCAATAGGGTCACCCCTCAGCTTCTGACGCTCCAGGGAAAACAGCCCAGCCTGTTCAGCCTGTAGCTCAGATCCTCCAATCCTGGCAATATCCTTGTAAATCTTTTCTGAACCCTTTCAAGTTTCACA
>NC_057729.1:26471612-26507056 GCF_004010195.1 Chiloscyllium plagiosum
CTCTGACCAATAAAGGAAAGCATACCAAACGCCTTCTTCACTATCCTATCTACCTGCGACTCCACTTTCACGGAGCTATGAAACTGCACTCCAAGGTCTCTTTGTTCAACAACACTTCCTAGGACCTTACCATTAAGCGTGTAAGTCCTGCTTAGATTTGCTTTCCCAAAATGCAGCACCTCGCATTTATCTGAATTAAACTCCATCTGCCACTTCTCAGCCCATTGGCCCACCTGGTCCAGATCCTGTTGTAATCTGAGGTAACCCTCTTCGCTGTCCACTACACCTCCAATTTTGGTGTCATCTGCAAACTTACTAACTGTATCTCTTATGCTCGCATCCAAATCATTTATGTAAATGGCAAAAAGTAGAGGGCCCAATGTTAATGAGGAAGGTGAGGGATGCACTTCTTGCTTTGCAAACTCAAATTTTCAGTTTACTTAGGAAGACTTATTTTATTTCAGTCAAGAAACAAAAAAAAAACATTAATTGCACATATGGTAATCATTTTTGTTTAATTTAGGTTCAGTGCTTGAGGCACAGACTCAGGCAATGTGGATATTCAACAGTAACTGTCGAGAATGTTTTCAATATTCAAGGTAGGCAAATTTATAACTGATTGAACTATTAGAAAGTTTTTAACATGGCTTTCAAGTTGATATTGCGTTTTCTGTCTCCTGTTGAGAAACCATTCCCATTTATAATGAGTTCAAAATAACCCTGGTTTGGTTCGAAAAGGTTATAAAAATTTGTGAAAATGCATAGACAGCATGTTATCCCTTTTTACATTCATTTTCAGTTGAGGTCTGCGTATATAAGTAAAAAAGCTCACATTTAAGAAATTGCTTTTGAAGATACTTGAAACGTAAAACAAAACACGATGCAATGTTCTCAGTCACTGGATGTTTAAAAGTGTACATGTCAAATTCTATCCCAATGAGAGTTCAAATTTTGAAAAAAGAACTTTCCAACATTTATTAATTGGGAGAGAATGTCAGCTGTAAGAATCTGCGACAGAACCTTATGGATACTTCCCTTCAAAATGGCAGGAAGCCATTTTTCTGTAGGACCTTGGCCGACATATACAATGAATCCACAGCAGCAAATGCAATGGCTCAGATTTTGTTCTCAGCCATAAAAGAATGACCTTCACTGTTCCCCTTATTTACAGTTGCTGAAAGACTTTTTCTGTGTGCTTGTCAGCAGAGATCTCTAGCTGTCTTGCACTTATTTCTATGAGGTGGAGAAGTTAATGATTAGATTCCCAACCAGCCCACAATGATCCTCCTAAGAGCAATCCACCCAGACCCATTTCCCTCTGAATGATGCACCTAACACTATGGGTAATTTACCATGGCCAATTCACCTAACCTGCACATCTTTGTAACTGTGGGAGGAAACCAGAGCACCTGGAGGAAACCCACGCAGAGAGGGGGAGAATGTGCAAACTCCACACAAATGGTCACCCGAGGCTAGAATCGAACCTGGCACTCTGGTGCTGTGAGGCAGCAGTGCTAACCACTGAGCCACTGGGCCACCCCAAATGTTTTGGGTGTAACCCTTCTTGACTCCTGAAGAAGGTTTACATCCGAAATGTTGACTTCTCCAACTCCTGATACTACCTGGCTTGCTGGAGAATGTGCAAACTCCACACAAATGGTCACCCGAGGCTAGAATCGAACCTAGCACTCTGGTGCTGTGAGGCAGCAGTGCTAACCACTGAGCCACCGGGCCACCCCAAATGTTTTGGGTGTAACCCTTCTTGACTCCTGAAGAAGGTTTACATCCGAAATGTTGACTTCTCCAACTCCTGATACTACCTGGCTTGCTGTATTCTTCTAACCTCCTGATTGTCTACCTTGGTTTCCAGCATCTGCAGCTTTTCTGCCTCTCAGCTGTTTCTTTGAGCCACTCTGCATTAGAAATCTAAGGTACCTGAGGCAATTGACAATGGGCAATTGACAGCAAGGGTTTTCAATGAATTAGATTAAAGCATCATTACAGAACTGTGCCATCTCATCAACGAAGTAAATGAAGGGCACCAATCTTCAGCCAATGCGATTTGCGCCACATGATAACAAGAAATGTTGCAGGCACTGAATACCGTAAAGGCTGTGGGCCCTGACAACATTTCAGCAATAGTCCTGAAAGCTTCTGCTCTAGGACTTGCAGCTCCCTTTTCCAAGCTTTTCCAGTATACTGACTGACAATGTGAAAAATTACCTAAGTACGCCCCGTACACAAAAGGCAGGATGTTTGTGATTGTAGGAGCTCAGTCATCTCAGCTCCAGGACATTGCTGCCTAAATACGTCCTGTGCACAAAAGACAGAGTGATTGTGATTGTAGGAGGTGAGTCATCTCAGCTTCAGCACATTGCTTCAGAAGTTCCTCAGGATAGTGTCCAAAGCCCAACCACCGTCAGCTGCTTCATCAATGTCCTTCCCTCCATTGTAATGTCAGAAGTGAGGAAATTTGCCAATGATTGCATAATGTTCAGCACCTTTTGCGAATCCTCAGACACTGAAGCAGTTCATGTTCAATTGCAACAAGATCTGGACAATATCCAGGCTTGGGCTGTCAGGTGGCAAGTAATGTTTGTGCCACACAAATGTCAGGATATGACCATCACCAAAAACTTTACCATTACCCTTTGACATTCAATGGTGTTACCATTACTGAATCCTCCAGCATCAACATCCTGAGGGTTCCCATGGATCAGAAACTCAATTGGACTTGCCACATAAACATAGAGGCTACAAGAGCAGGTCAGAGACTAGGAATACTGTGGAGCATAACTCAACTCCTTACTCCCAAAGCCTGTCCACCATCTACAAGGCACAAGTGCACAGTATGATGGAATACACTTGCTAGAATTGGTGCAGCTTCAATAACACTCGAGAAGCTTGACACCATTCAGGATAGAGCAGCCCACTCGATTGGCACCATATCCACAAGCATCCAATCCCTCCTCCACTGATGCTCAGTAGTAACTGTGTGCACTATTTACAAGATGCATTGCAGAAATTCACGAAAGATTCTTAGACACCATCTTCCAAACCCATGACCATTTCCATTTAGAAGGATCAGAGCAGCAGATAGATAGGAACATCACCAACTGCAAGTTTCCCATCAAGCCACTTATCCTGAGTTGGAAACGTATCGCCTTTCTTTCATTGTTGCTGGAATTCCCTCAATAAAGGCATGTGGACTGCAGTGGTTCAAGAAGGTACATTACCACCACCTTCTCAAGCGCAATTAGGAATTGGAATAAATGCAGGCCAACCAGCGATGCCCTTGTTCCAAGTGTGTTGATATGGCTTCAAGAAGTATATTTTGTCCTAATTTTTACTATGAAGAAAGATTGAGAGGGAGATGCTGAGCAATTTACTGAGAGCTAATAAAGTAAACAATTTGTGAGGCCTTAGGGTTTTTATTAAAGTTGGAATGATAGAAGCAGCCTGAATGAATGGGGTCAAGCTCTTACAGAGCCAGGAGTTTTAGTTTTTCAGTAACAGTTGCCAAGCTGAATGTGGAAGCTATGTTTCCTTTCTCTGTTACAGTTAAAAGCTGGGGTTCTCTTCCTGCTGCTAGAATTGAATGTGAGACTATCTATTTTACTGAATTTGCCTTGGCCAAGGGTGTGTTTATGGGATGTTATTATATTGGAAAAGTTCCTGTTTAGTAGTTGATCCATAATTCTGTTCAGTTTCCGGTAGAGTTAAATGCTTCCGATTTCTTATTTCTTTTGTTGCACTTTAATTATAGTGTTTGAACAAAGTGTGTTTTGCTTCAAGCCTGATAGTTTGGCCAATTGATTTGCACCAGAATGCAATGCCTGGCACTTGCCTTTAAAATAAGAGAAAGTTAGGGTGTCGGCAAGCTTCTTAATATTTTGAGGGGTTTTGGTCTGGTTCATAACACTTAGGTGAATAATAAAAATAATCAGATTATTCATGTACGTGAAGCAAAATAAAAGGTTGTAAGATACAGATGGAACTAAGGGGAATATATAAAAGAGTCAGACAGAGAAAGTAAAAAGAAACAGAATTATTTTTCTCCCAAGAGAATTCATGGAATCTCACAGAGGCAACAGAAGAGGGGCGTGAGGGATTGTATCGGGAGGAGCTCAGCTATCTACTGGAGAGTTGGAGAGACCTACACTTCACCTTTTTCAAGAAGGCTTGTGCATTCTGACTTTTAATAGAGATATTTGTGGGAACTTTCTAACATCTTACCTGAATTCTTTATTTGGACGAGCTGGTGTTGGACTGGGGTGTATAAAGTTAAAAATAACACAACACCAGGTTATAGTCTAACAGGTTTATTTGGAAGCACTAGCTTTCGGAGTGCTGCTCCTTCATCACGTGGTTGTCACAAATGTTGTTTGATTTTTAACTTTGTACCTGAATTCTACGACACATCTTAATAATAGATTATGTCAACGCTTGAATACTTTGCCAAGAAATGCTGGCTGAGCCAGAAATGCCCTCATCCTGTGAATAAATAAGAGAAATACTTGATACATATTTGCAACAATTGTAGCTTCACATGGGATAATTTTTGTTTGTTCTTTCTTTTAACTAGGAAAACAGTTCAGAGTGATGATCATCTCTACAGTACATACTTGTGAAAGCTGCACTTCTTCAAAGAGTGCTAATTTGGAGTTTTTCAATCAGTCTAGGGTTTTGAACACGGCGATGACACGAGCCCAGTCTCTTGTGATTGTTGTGGGTGACGCTGTGGCTCTTTGCTCTGTTGGAAACTGCAGCAAAATTTGGAAAAATTATATTCAGGAGTGTATTGACAATCAAGGCATTTACCCAGAGGACCTCACAATGGAGCAAATTAAACAGGCCGTTATTGACACTGAGAACTGGGCTTGTAAGGCAGAAGATGAAAATGACAATGATTCTTGTTACTCAGATAAAGATGTCGATCCAATACTGCAAGAACTTTTAGATGAGAGCAAGAATGTGACTTTAACAGTGACAGAAGAAGGATTGATGGATATTGTTGTGGCAGATGAAATAGAACCAGAGGAGAACATCAATAATCAAATTCCAGCAGGAGCCATTCAGTCCTTACAGAAGAGGAAAAATGCACAGTACACAGATTATCCTTTACATGTGCTGCAGACACTGCTATTAACTCAGCCTTCAAAGTATAAGCGATGTGAGATAATCATGGAAAAATTTTACAAAGGCTATGCTGTCACCCTTGATGATCCTCAGTCTATACACATTAAGATAAAAGGTCGACTTAACTGTGGACATTCATTTCCTGGTGATCAAGTTTTAGTTGAAATTCTGGATCATGATTCAGGCCAAGTTGATAATACTAATCTAAGCGGAAAAGTGGTTGGAGTATTGAAAGCAGGCGATTTACCAAGAATCTTCATCTGCACAGTTGATGAATATGATTCGCATGTAATGATCCCTATCAATAAATGTGTTACAAAACTCTACACACCACCAGTGGATAAAAAGTCTCGTAACAAAATCCCTATTCGCAAACGCAAAAAAGACAAAATTGTGACAACGCAAATTATATGTCTTACTGAAGAAATAAGGAGGAATTATTTCTTTGTAGTTGAACTGCTATGCTGGCGAAGCTGCTTTTACTTGCCACTGGGAATTGTAACTAAAATGCTTCCTGCAGCGGTAACAATGGAAACAGGAATGGAAATACTGAACTTGGAATATCAAATTCATGACAGCTATCCAAAAGAAATTCTGAAAGAGATAGCAAAATATAGCCAGACTAATAATATTTTGGAGGGAAATCGAAAGGACTGCCGGAAGTATTTAACGTTCACTGTGGATCATATGAGTTCCACAGATCTTGATGATGCAATTAGTGTGAGAGAGTTAGGTGACAATTATGAAATTGGGATTCACATTGCAGATGTAGCAAGCTTTGTGCCAAGAGGTAGTTGCTTAGACCGTGAGGCGCTCAAGCGTGGAGTTACTCATTATCCGCCTGGCAGAGATCCAATTCATATGCTCCCACCAAAGCTCAGTGAAGAAGTCTGCAGCCTGCTACCAGAAAAACCACGCAAGGTCATCTCTCTGTTTGTTGTTGTGCAAAAGAGTACAGACAAAGTTGTTAAAGCAAACTTTTCACTTTCTGTCATTCAATCAGATAGGAAACTTTCCTATGATAAAGCAGAGGATATCCTCAACTGCTTTAGTGGAAGTGAATTGAGATTTGACACTTTGGAAGATTCAATTGCAACAGCTTTTCACTTCTCCAGAGTTCACAGAAAATGTCGACTTCAGGACGATTGCTATTATGATCAGGCAGATGAAGAGAGACGCCTAGGAAATAGAAAATCCCAGCAGATGATTGAAGAATTAATGATAATGATGAATAGCTTTGTTGCTGAATTCTTGACCAACAAAACAAAAACAGTGAGTGTGACACCATTGAGATGCCAGGGGTCTCCTGCATCTCAGCAGCTGGCCAAGCTTGAAAATACGCACAAAAACCTGATTTCCCTTTCTATTCATCTCTCCCATCACTTGGGCATCACGCCAAATGTTCAATCTCCACCTTGTGAGAAATTCCAGATCCTGTCCTCTTTGTGGAGTAGCCTGATAAAAGCAGCTAAGGATAATGACATTCACAGGTTGGCAGATTTCATTGCAACAGATGATATCCACCCAAATCTTGCACCAGTAACAATGGAACTGAGAAAACTTATGCACAAATCCTTCTTTGTCCGTTCCAGCTCAACAGCTCTGTCAAGGCAAGGACATTACTCTCTGCAACTTGAATCCTATACCTGGGCCACTTCACCCATTCGCCGATATCTGGACATTATTATCCAACGTCTCCTTGCCATGGTCCTATGCGGGGAAGCAGATCTTCCATACAGCAAACAGGAAATTGACAACCTATGTATGGATTTCAACAGAAAGAATAGAACGGCTTCAAATTATGAAAAAAAGGCTCAATGCCTCCACTTTGCAACACAGCTTAGAAGTCAAGTGGTACAAAAGCTGGTATTCGCTGTTGAAGTTGAATCGTTAACCAGATGCTTCAAGGTCATATTCCCTTTGAAGTATAATGCCCTATCAGAGCTCCTTGATATAAATTACAGAACTCTGCAACTGGTGGATCAACCTGCCTATGATGAGAGCACAAAAACAATGAAGTTAACATGGAGGAAACGAATCTACTGCTTAGAAACAACAAGAAATTCTATTCTTCCACCTGCACCATTTTGCAACCCACATGTCTGCACTATTAATGCTAACACTTGGCAGCAAGTTGTGCAAGCGGTCAGGTTGGAAAGATTTTCTGAAGTGGCTGCCCTTCTCCTGGAGAACAGTGAAGGTGTCAAATCCAATGGCAAGCAAGGGCACTTTGGCAAGATAGATGTAAGCAAGTGTCAAATTTCTTCGGTTTCACATTATGTACACATTTCCCTGGAGGTGAAAAATGGTGATGCATTGCAGTTGCAACTGAGCACAGATATAAAGAATGGTTTTTTGGTGCCAGCTGTGCAATTGTTGAGTATAACTCCAGCCTTTGAGATTTGCATTGAACATGCAGAAAATCCCATTATATGCTTCTCAGAATATGCCTCCAAGTCGCCTCAAAAGACCTATAATAGTGCAAAGGAATACCAAAGAATCTGGGGACCATTGTGCGCAATGGAATCTGCATCAAGTTCTGTTTGCGAGAATGAAGTTATAGTCATCTATGATGTTAAAATAACTTGGAAGAGGGAGAATACACATGTTGGGAAGCTTCAGGGCACATTCTGTATTCCTAAAGAATTTTGTAAAAACTGGCACCTTGGAAGTGCCCTGACTAATTGCTATCTGTGTATCCGGTGTAGAGGCTTGAAAAAGAAACCAGAAAGGAATCTGACCGGAAATGATGAGGCTCTTCATCTAAGTTTTAAAGCCCTTCACATATCAGAAAACACCTCAGAGTTGAACATTGACCCTGACAATTACATTTGGGTAGCACATGCTGTGACTGAAGAGTTCCAAAATGATGGTCCCAAACCTGACAGAGAGACCTACAATAAGACAAACTTTTCTGTGTACAAAACCACCATGGATATGATCCCAAATGAAATATTCCAGAAGGAGACAAAGTTTGTGGTGGAGATTATTCCCAAACTACTTCCTGATCTGTAAGTACTATAGCTGTCAACCATGATTAAATGATTTTTTTTTGTCCAGTGTTGTGAAAGTTTGTAGGATTAGAACATTTGGTGTGGGGGAGGGGGTGGTGGTAGATGTCAGCTCGCTCAATTGGCTGGACAACTGGTTTGCAATACAGAGTAAAGTTTGTATATACATTCTCTACTGAGCTAAATCCATTGGTTGTGTTTGGAATTTAGTCAAGCATGCATAATCAGGTTATATTGCAGGACTGTGTCAACAATGCATTCAGAGCAAAATATATAACAGATGCTTGGCCATCTGTTCAAGCATAAAGCAGGTAACAGATATCTTTAAGTTGTCAATCAATAAAAAAGACTAAATCACACGGAACAATCGCCAGTCAAATATATATATGACAGTTCAATGCAGAGAACATTTTATCTATTAGATAATGTATAGAATCCAGATAGTATGGAAGCAGCCATTCGACCCAACGAATCCACACCAACCCTCTGAAGAGCGACCCAATTCCCCCACCCTAACCCTCTATCCCGACAGTTCCCATGGCTAATCCACCTCGCAAGGATATCCAAAGATTTGCAGGTCAGGTGAATTGGCCATGCTAAATTGCCCATAGTGTTAGGTGCATTAGTCAGGAGTAAAAGTAAGGTAAGAAATGGGTCTGGGTGGATTATTTTTCGGAGGATCGGTATGGACTTGTTGGCCGAAGGGCCTGTTTCCATTCTGAAGGGAATCTAACCTAATCCCTGGACAGTAAGGGGCAATCCACCTAACCTGCACATCTTTGGACTGTGGCGGAAAACAGAGCATCTGGAGGAAACAGGGAGAATGTGCAAACTCTACATAGACAGTTGCCTGAGGCTGCAATCGAACTCACATCTCTGGTGCTGTGAGGCAGCAATTCAAACCACAGAGCCACCGCATGCTCCGCTCTAAGGAAGTATTCTAATATATTTGACCCCTTTTCCACTTTAGAAATGCTTGACAATTTAATGGTCTCTTTTCTATTTAGAGTAACATCCTAGCATCCTAAAATGTGTTTAGCTTATCATGCAGAATTATATATTGGCATTTGAATTAATCAATCAAAAGGTTCCAAAACCAGAGTGTCCCAGGTACTTTACACCTCAGTGCTGGTATGGACCTCATCAACTTCATCAACCACCTGACTCCATCAAAATTGTGAAAGGTTTAACATGTCCACATCCACAATCATGCCAGCAAGATTGGGAATACTGCATGTGTGCAGCATTTTAACTTACCCTTTTTTCTGTGCCTGCCATAAGTAGCTGGAGATGGGACTAGGGTGGATTTCCACATATAGGTCCAGTTGGTTTTTCCCACGTCAGACTGAGAAAATCCAACATATCACAGAATCACCTTGTAACTTAATACTGGACGAAAGCTGTACATTTGCTGTGTGAAAAGCTGACCTGTAAATATTTCCAGACACTTGCAATGTTTGTATTGCATCCCCGTTTTTTTTCTTTCTTAAGTTTTCAGAGATGGAGATGATTTAATTGAGTGAACTTGGTTATGGTTTACAATTGTACCTCATGAGACATCGTTATCAACTCCAAACCCAACATAATTACAGTAAAGCACACTAACCTCTGGAGTATTTCTGCACTTCCTGTTTTCATTTCACTGTGAGCTTTCAGCTTCCTAGCTTCACTGCTTTCGTAGGCACTTATAGCATTTGATGTTTGAACTGCTCAGGACTGTTAGAAAAAGTAGATATAGTGAGTTAGCAGAATTAGTTCTGTGTGTTGTTTGCTGTCAATTAACTCAAAGGATCAAGGGATTACAATGGAATTGCTTGATTATGAGCAACAAGCGACTGAGAATGAGGAGGAGAGCAAAGCAGAGGAGGTCAGGTACACCTGGACAAACAATGCAGAAAGAGAAATTGATTTATCAGATTCACATTGATGAATTATTCCAAAAATAGACACATAATGATCATGTGCCAGTAGTCAGAGGGCTCTTGCTCTTGTAACACTTCCAAATTCTGTCTCTTTAATAGTTCCTTTCAAGGTTGACTGCAGGTTACTTTTTGCAATCTTTTTGGAATTCCAGTGGAATATTTTTTGATTATACCATTGAATCTAGATCCATTAAAAAAATGTCTGAAGCTAGATTTTATACAAACGCTTCCATATTTTCCATAGTATCATGTTCCACCCAGGAAAGGGTATGTCTTTATATTGCATAAATTGTGGCATATTATCCTGAACTACTGATTCATGCTCCTGCTGGAAAAGCCCTCAAAACGATTGTGGACTTGTGTTTATGCAGTGCCCTAAATATTAGAAAACATCTGCAAGTGTTTCACAGGAGAGTGTTTTAACAGTATTCACATTCGGCCACATGAGTGTGATGACAGTTGATTAAAACTTTGGTCAGAGTGGTTTAAGGAGCATCTTGTGGGTGGAAAGGTGAGGCGAGGTTTTGAGAAAGAGTGTTAGAGCTAGGAAACTGAAAGCTTGCTTTGAAATAAAAACAGGAAGCGCAGAAATACACCAGAGGTTAGCTTGCATCTGTAAAAAGACAATGCTGAGGTTACCTCATTATCTTCTTTAGGGAGGAGAAAGTGAGGACTGCAGATACTGGACATCAGAGTCGAGAGTGTGTTGCTGGAAAAACACAGCAGGTCAGGCAGCATCCGAGGAGCAGGAGAATCAACGTTTCGGGCATAAGCTCTTCTTCGGGAATGAGGCTTGTGGACCAGGGGGGCTGAAAGATAAATGGGAGGGGAGTGGGGCTGGGGGTAAGGTAACTGAGAATGCAATATGTAGATGAAGGTGGGGGAGAAGGTGATTGGTCAGAGAGGAGGGTGGAGAGGATAGATGGGAAAGGTGATGGACAGGTCAAGAGGGCAGTGCTAAGTTGGAGGCTTCAAACGAGGATAATATGGCGGGAGGGGAAATGTGGAAACTAGTGAAAGCCACGTTGATCTAATGTGGTTGCTGGGTCTCGAGGCGGAATATGAGATGTTCGTCCTCCAGACATCAGGTGGTAAGGGTTTGGTGATGGAAGAGACCCAGGACCTGCATGTTTATGGCAGAGGTGGAGGGGGAGTTGAAGTGTTCAGCCATGGGCTGGTGGGGTTGGTTGATGCGGGTGTCCCAGAGATATTCTCTGAAACAATCCGAAAGTTGGCATCCTATCTTCCCGATGTAGAGGAGACCACATCGGGTGCAATGGATACAGTAGATGAAATTTTTGGAGGTGCAGGTAAATTCTGTCACATGTAGAAGGATCCTTGGGGCCTTGGATGGATGTGGGGGGGGTGGTACTGTGGGCGCAGGTTCACCCTGGACACCTCCCTCCCTTCCTGAACTTCTCCATCTCAATTTCCGGCAACTGACTAACCACAGACATCTACTACAAGCCCACTGACTCCCACAGCGACCTGGACTACACCTCCTCCCACTCTACCTCCTGTAAAAACGCCAGCTCTTATTCTCAATTTCTCTGCCTCTGCCACATCTATTCCCAGGATAACTAATTCCACCATAGAACATCCCAGATGACCTCCTTCTTCAAAGAGCGCAATTTCTCCTCCCAAGATGCCCTCCAGCACATCTCCTCCACTTCCCGCACCTCCGCCCTTGAACCCCACCCATCCCAACACAAAAGGAAAGAACCCCTCCAGTCCTCACCTTCCACCCCACCGACCTCCATAAACATTGCATCATCCTCCACCACTTCTGCTATCTACAAACAGACCCCACCACAAGATAAATTTCCCTCCCCACCCCCATCAGCATTCCAGAGAGACCATTCCCTCCGCAACTCCCTTCTCCCACCAGCCCACACCCCACACCCGGCACCTTCCCCTACCACTGCAGAAAGTGCAAAACGTGCGCCCACACCTCCCCTCTCACCTATATCCAAAGCCTCCAAGGTTCCTTCCACATCTGACAAAATTCTACCTGTACTTCCACCAGTGTCATCTACTGTATCCTGTGGCACCTGATGTGATCTCCTCTACATCGGGGAGACAGGACGCCTACTTGCAGATCGTTTCAGAGAACATCTCTGGGACAGCTGCACCAACCAATCCCACTGCCCCGTGGCTGAACACTTCAACTCCCCCTCCCACTCTGTCATGGACATGCAGGTACTGGGCCTCCTCCATTTGCAAACCCTTACCACCTGATGCCTGGGGGAATACCTCATATTCCACTTGGGACTCTGGAACCAATGGGACCAAAGTGGATTTCATCAGTTTTTCACAAACCTCATTCCTGATGAAGGGCTTATGCCCAAAACGTCGATTCTCCTGCTCCTTTATGCTGCCTGACCTGCTGCGCTTTTCCACACTCTCGACCCATTCTCTACTCCAGACTTGTGTGATTGCTAGACTCACAATCCTTATAACTTCTGTTTGAAATTTTCAGACGGAAAGAGCGTGCTATTCAGAATCTTCCGAATTCTTCACAGCTTGCACAGAATATAGCATTGGGTCGACACATACCTCTCACAAGTAAGAGAAACATCAAATTTAATTGTACATTTATTCCAAATATAAGCCTTGATTATATTCATTGGTAATATGAGAAATTTGAAGAGGTGTTTCTATTAACTTGTTCACAGCTGTTGTGACATTTCTGCAATCAATTAACCAGTCATTTGTAAACAGTATATGATAATACATTACAAATATGCAAGACTAGAAAAATGCTGCATTTTTCTTGTGAGAGTCATTGAATGCTGAACTGTCTTTTGTACTCTTATACTTCAGTGTAACTTGAGATTATATGGTCAATGAAAAACTGTTCATGTCTGATATACTTGGGATAATATCCTTGTGGTTAGCTGAGATCATGCGAATATTGACCATGCTAAGGTTACAATGTCAGTGAGAGGACACTTTTTCTCCCCTGGTGCTTGAGGTGTATTAGAGAAAAAAAAAAATGTATCTTTCTTTGGTATCCTGGGCACTTACTTGGAGGCTCAGTGGAATTTACTTCCACCCACTTGAGGGCCAAGCTGTTTCATCTCACTGAGTATACCAGGCTACAATTGTACACTGACGTAGGGACCTTCTGTTCAGACCTGGCCCTGGAGGATCTGCATCCCAGGAAGCAAGTGGGTCTTTCTTATTTCTTGGTCGTTTTTGCTGGTCTCCTGTTATAGTGTTAGAACTCCACTAAGGTTTTGCAGCTGTTATATTGAATAGTCTTCATCTATTTAGAGCAATGCAACATTTTGGATCATTTATAAACATTTGGTGGAATGCTATACTTATTATGTATTCTCATGGTCTTGGAGTCTGTTGGAGCTGTGGTGTTTTGCATATACTACACTTTCATTACTTATGTTATATTTTTAATTCGTTTGTGATTTTCTCATACCACATTCTAATTCATTTAGTCACTGTGGCACCAAAAGCTATAAGTGTTGTGAACACCTACTTGAAAGCCTACCAAAGTTTCTGGGATCGAAGGAAAGTTACACTGGCGCACCATGTGCACTGATCAGAATTTTGGGAGGCCTTTGGAGAATACAGCATTGGGCAGTTACTGGGGAGGCACCAGCACAGAAGAATACTTTAGCAAAGGGTGGACAATGAGGAGCCATTAAAGGTTTTTGCTTCAGGTCCATGCTAGGATCCAGATCTGGCTCCTAGCTGTGTCCCACAATTTCCAGGCTGAGTATCACTTTGTCTGATTCAACCTGGTGAATTGGTTGTTGGGTTAATGGAATTAAGGAATTTGTGGTTTGAGACTTCCTCTCGCCATCACACCCCTTCAGCTGGAATGGGTCATATTTAGAGTGGATGAACAAAGAAATGGGGAAAAATTGGTGCAGGAACCAGAACCAACCAAAATTGTAGCCCCTGCATTATGTCCCTGAATACATTAACGGACTGAAACTGTTCCACTAATGATTTGATTTAAATTCATTAATGTATCAATCAGTTGGCAAATATTGGTTGATTTAAGTCAGCTAGTGCTTCGAGATTGTACTGTACAAATTCATAAATTAATGTTTTGTGTTGTATGAATTTACAGACAGGTCATTTTCTGATCAACATTAAACATGTGCAATATTTGAAGTACCCACTTTCAGGGCGTGTGTTGAATTGGGTGAGATTTCACTGGTCAGAGAACTAGTAGGAAATCCCCGTTAATTACACTGTGGAGGCTTGATGCAATCAAGTGTCCTTCAGGCACCGAGTTGGACATTATTGGACCTTTCCCATTATTAAGTGTCCCAGTGATAAAAGTCCTGCTGGCCAATCAGAGGCTTCCAACTGCTTGTTGCTGATGGCACCAGCAGAATCTGTTACTTCTAGTTTCACTGCAGGCATCAGGAACCCAGGAATGCCAAGGGGCCCATACTAAAGATGTGGTGAGTATTATATAGAACTAGATAAAGTTACAGAAGGCAAGAGCAAGGTGTTGACTTTGCATGTTTGATCTCCCTCTGATCAACTTTACTTTCTAAATCTGACTGAATGATATGCTTGTTTCTTCAATGAATATGAAGAGATTTTTGAAATGAATCTCCTGCTTCATGCCAATGCCATACTAGTCCCACTCAAAAGAAGAAAAAGTTTATTTAAGACAGGTGTCAGGAAAATAATACAATTGAGAACCAAAAGATATGCATAAAGATCAGAAGAGATGTTAAAAAATAACAAGTAAGGAAGGCAGAGAGAAAATGTGAGAAAGGACCGGTAGCCAACATAAAAATGGGTGTCCCAAAGTCTTCAATATGCATACGAATAGTAAAACAGTGGGCAGGGGAAGAATATCTCCAATCAGAGACCTAAGAGTGGATTTACATGTGGAGGCAGCTGGCATGGCTACCGTGTTAAATAAATACTTTACATCTGTCTTTATGAAAGGTGGAGATGCTACCCAGGCCATGGTGACAGAGGACAAAATTCTGTCATTAGATGAGTTGTAAATTGATGAGTAAAAAGTGTTGGATAGACTGTTGGCATTTAAAGTTGACAAGGGCCAGGGACTGAGATGTAACCAGGAATGTTGGAGAAAGTGAGAGTGGCCAAAATCTTTCAGTCTTTCCTAGGCCTTCAAGAGGGCATTGGGTGATTATTTAGCTCGAAATAATGTGCAAGGATATGGAGAAAAAGCAGGAGCTTGGCATTAGGTAATGCAGAGGCCAAAGGACCTACTCCTGCTTCTGTGATTCTGTGATGAGGAGAAACATCGACAATATGTGGAGGACTATTTGTAATGAATAATATTCTCTTTTGAGAGCATTCCTAGACATTTATTTTTACTTTTATTAAATTTCTTCCATTAGCATTCATTAATCCATGACACACTTTTAAACAGATAACTCCGAATTACCATCAAATGTATTGAAACAGACCAACTATTCCCTTCCTGAATTTGAAGACCTCAATAGAAGCCAAATACAAGCAGTTCAACGAGCTCTTAGGAGCCCTTTTGCTCTCATTCAAGGACCACCAGGTAAGAAGAGACCAAGAACTTGAATAAAAAATGTGAATGTACAAATATTTTGGATGAGAAACAAAAGCTATGAATAGATCGCACTTGTAACCACAGAGACTACATAAAATCACTTGGAAATTGTAAAAAACTGCTAGGTTTTAAATGTGTTTATCCTTTACACAAATTATAGTCCTTAGTTCATGTACCTGCCCTGTTAGGTTGCACAGTTATTAATTGTATGGACAGATTTCTAAAGTCAAAATAATTATACACTTAACATTCAAGAACAAAAAGTTTGGGTGATGTAGCAGAAATCCACTACCGTCTGTGGATTATAGTGTGAAGGAAAAAAGGAGGGAAAATTGGAAAAGAAAATAATATAGAAATACCTACCTGTGGCATAGAGAGGAGGAATCAATACTACTGATGCCTTAATGGGTGAGTGGAAATTTACTTATCAGTGGTATATACCATGTTATCCACTGTATAAACAAGAATTTTCATATTAATATGGGACACTTTTATTTTAAAGGAAGTACTTCTTCTCCTTAACAATAAAGATTTTGCCTTATTATAAGTAAGAACTAAATGCAGTATCAAGAAGAAAATGACAAGTGTTCAGTGCTAAATACACATCCTTGATTTTATTCTGTTGTGTTATGCGTTGAACAGTGAATGATGGATCCATTATTTATTCACACTAGTAACCTTAAATTGTAGGAACAGGAAAAACGGTGGTCGGAGTTCACATCGTCTATTGGTTCCACAGAATGAATTACGATTATAACAACCAAAACTATCCATTGGACAAGGAAGACAGAGATAAAAGATGTATACTTTACTGTGGACCTTCAAACAAGTCTGTCAATGTTGTTGCTGGTAATGTTTCAATCAAACTCAGATCTCTTGAATTGACTCATGTTTATACTCTCATTCATTTACTCAGTGGGGTGAAGTTTACAGGGATGACAGAAGTCCCCCCACCAAATCTTAAAGTGAGAAGCAACCGTTATGTGAGTAGTGCTGGAACTTAGGGAGGCCTTCTTGTGGTGCTTATTTTGTTGCCGCCAGGACCATCATCTGGTTAAGATTGGTAGTCTTTTTATAATAACTATTGGCCCAGCCAGAGGAACAGTATCTCAGCAGCTTCAGGCAAGTCACCACTAGTGATAGTTAGAGCTATAGCTGTGATAGAAGGGAAAAGGTGTCTTGGAAGATAGGCAAAGTTAAGGTCACCGGGGCCATGTAGACAGGTTCTATCAATTGAAATTTTGGTGAGAGGATTGGATGACTGGGCGCATTCACAGTGCTCAGGTCTTTGTTGCCAAGGGGTGGCTGTTGCTGCTGTCCTCCAGAACTTTTATGCGTAGGATGTTGACAAAATGCTTGCAGAGGTAGTTTGGTCTAATCACGGCCACTTGAGTGCTGCAATTAGATGTGGTCAAGCTGCCAAATGCATAGAATGTGAAGACACTGAACAAACTCTCTGAGGTGTTCCCATGACATTTTGAGGCTGTTCAGCCTCTCAGCCTGTCAGCCATTGACTTGCACATTTGATCATTCATCATTTCATTGAGACTAACCCAGACATTTAATCATAACTTACAGGCATTCTGAAAATATTACTATCCAAACCATGTATGCTTTTGCAGGTTAATTCACACAGACATAAACAACTAGATCAGCCCCAGTATTTTGAGCGGTCTCTGTCAGAAACTACTAAAATTATATTAAAATGAATTACTCTCAAGTAGTTTTTAGAGTATACATGTATACATACATGCGTATGTGCATGTGCACAAAACCTAATATAGTGCTGCAGATAACAATTAGTTGCAGAATTCAGCAACTGTAAAAAGAGGTATCAGAATTTATTTTACTCCACTGCCAGCTGTATTTGCTATTGTTGAAATAACCTTGTTCATTGCTTTTATGAGCATTTGAGTTTTTTTTGTACTTCTGAGGATGAAGGATATCAATAACATTTTTAAAATATGTTTTTCATACCGTGTGACTGTGTCCAAGGATTCTACATATGTATTCCACATAAGATCTTCTTATCAGACTCCAGATATGTTCCAGAAATGCACTGCTTAAAATATTAGAACAATGTTTTCATTTCCTATAACTTGTATTGTTAGAACATGTTTTAGTAAGATTGTCGATGTAAAGAAAGTTTTATATTTCACCTTATCATATCGTCAAGTTGCCTAAAAGCAATGTACTAAACAATGGATTACTTTAATGTAGCAGTCTGGTTGTGAAAGAACTGGATCCCATCATAACAAAGTGAATAAGTTCTAATATTCCATTGGTTTACAAAGATGTGTTGGCTCGAATACAGGTTGTTCTGTTATAACGGCGTTTCATCAATACGAATTCGCTGTAACGTGATTGATGATCTGGGGGCAGTGTTTCTAAACTTTTAAAACGCGTGTTCACAAACACTTTAACCGCTGTTGCTAAAGCACGATTTTTCTAGAATGCAGGGATGCACAAGAATTCAACCATCATGTTATGTAAGAACTAACTGTACTAGAAGAATTGCATTAGTTCTTTGAGAGTGTCATGCAATCTTGTACATTCGCCTGAGCTGCCAGATGGAGCCTTTATAACCAGTTAATCTGAAAGCCACCAGTTCCAGCAGTATAGCTCCTCCTCCATACCACACTCAAGCAACAGCCTTGATTAAGTTCTAAATCTGTAGTATGGTGTAAACCCCCTAACTTCTATTTCAGAGAGAAAGCTATGAGAAACTTCTTTCTGCTTTTTGGATGAGCTTTGAAGAAGAGCAGGAGAGTCATCCTTCATATTTTGGCAAATATCTAACCCTCAATCAAGATGACAAATCAGATTATCTGTTCATTGTTTACTACTACTTTCATAATGAAAAAAGAAGTTGGCAGAATATGAATGTCAGTCTGTGATGCAGAGACAACCAAAGCAGAAGCTGACAGTATATACGACTTAATGGTAATTGTGATGACAACATTCCCCAGTAGGGTCAGAGCTGAGATTACACTTAGTTATTTCATAATGGTAAGATACAGGCTTTATACAGAGAGGATACGTATCAGTGTGGACAGTGTCTTGAATATGCTTGTAAAACACTACTTTTCTATACCCATATCTGCTTTGTAGAATACCTGTTGAAGCTGCAGAAGTATCTGAAACCACTCCGTGTTTACAGTGAGCAGATGGAAATGGTGGATTTTCCATATCCTGGGAGCCAACTGATGATCTCGAAGAAGTCAGTTCGGGAAGGAAAACCGAAACCTAACCTGAGGTGGCTATTTCTTTTGCAAATATAGTATAAGTTAATTAGAAGTTGTTTACTGGGCTTTTTTTAACACAATAAAACAACATGAAATTATATATTGACCCAGATCTGTGGGCTCCAGATCATCGGAGATCAGACATAACACCCAAGATGTGCATGTGGACCCTGAGGAAGTCCTGATGCACCAACATTGGTAGAAATTGCCTTGGACGTACCAGAGACTTCAGGCACTTTCAACTTACTGACCTGAAGTTACACAGGAAATGTTAGACACATAATCCTACATATGTGGGTAACAATACAACTGATACCCTTATTCTGTCATATTGACCTTGAAATCACTTCACTTGCCTTACCTCCATGACCCTCCCCTCCTGATTACTGTTCCCGACCATACTAATGACCAACTTCCTGACTATCTGACCAGATTTGACTGCTCCCACAAACTGACCACTTCCCCAAAACCACCTGACTAATCTCTGAGGCAGCTACATATTCACCCATCTGTCACCTAACCATTGTGCCCATATATCACCTTACCCACTTGCCACCCTACCCACCTTCTGTCCTTCCAACTTACTTAGCTGCCACCCTAAAACCTACCCATCTACCATCGTACTGATTTGAAATCCAACCCATGTACCTCACCACCTACTCATCAAACCCATTCATTTGTTCATCTACTCACCAATTCACTAACTCTCAAACTGCACATTTAAACTTACCTCATTGTGGCTACTGCTATAAACAGTATCCAGTCTTCCTTTCAACAGTCCGGCACTGTGGTGAATTTCTTTGACTGGAGGTTCACTCTGCTTTTCTAAAGAAGCTGTACCCAGGAAGCCAGTGTCCATGCAGGTGAGAGAGGGACAATCTGGTGATGATTGCTGTCGAGGGTCCTCTTCAGATTTCTCAAGGGCTTCTTTTTCATTTTCAGAGTGGTGGCAGGGAGTGCTACTTTATCATTTTCGCTATCACCTTCATTCATTGAGATGCAGCCACACAAGTAACATTGCTGTCTATATTTGGATTCACAGACTGAGTGGAAAGAATGAATTAATATCGTCAATATTTATCAACTCTCCATTAAACATAAACCACAACACACAAGCAAAGCTCAAATTTTCCGAGACACACTATTTAAATTGGCACAATACAGCAGCCGAAAGTTAGCAACAGAAGTTTTCTATTAATAACTGACACATACTTCATTTTAAAAAATACATTTGCAAAGACATTCTATATCTGTGATTTCAAGTTTTGTTGGGTCCCAGTTTTTGTTGATAGATTTGTCCCTCATCCCTTTACAGTCACACAATGCATCCCCTGTATTCTCCTTTGCAGCCATTGGCTTCTTCTTGTTATACTTTTCAGGCACCCAATTTACCATGCCCTCTGAGCTGTCTGCTCCCCATCCCATGGCCTCAACCTGCAGACTCTATCTCTTCAACTCTGTCCCTTTTTTTGCAGCACGGTGGCTCAGTTGTTCGCACTGCTGCCTCACAGCGCCGGGAACCTGGGTTCGATTCCAGCCCTGGACAATGGTCTGTGTGGAGTTTGCACATTCTCCCTGAGTCTGTGTGGTTTCCACCCCCGGGTGCTCCGGTTTCCTCCCACAATCCAAAGATGTGTAGGTTAGGTGATTTGGGCAAGCTAAGTTGCCCATAGTGTTCAGGGATGTGTAGGTTAGATGCATTCATCAGGGGTAAATATAGGGTAGGGGAATTGGCCTGGGTGGGTTGCTCTTCGGAGGGTTGCTCTTCAGAGGGTCGCTCTTCAGAGTGTCGCTCTTAAGAGGGTCGGTGTGGACTTGTTGGACCGAAGGGCCTCTTTCCACACTGTAGGGATTCTAATTCTAAATTCGAATTCTAAACCCTTGATCACTCAGCAGAACTGCATTTCCCCCAATCCTGCCCTGCAGGCCTGCACCAACCCCACCTTCCTGGCCTTGCCTGAAGACTCAATCTTCCCCAAATACTCCCCATGAACACCACCCTCACCTGGAAAACTCCCTGTACTTCACCAGGCAAACTTGCTCCACCCCACTCCTTGGCCTAACCAGGCAGCTTTGCTTATTCCTGGCCTAGTCCTGCAAATGCCTGCATGCATCCCTCCCACTGTTTTGCCCCACAGACCAGCTTCCCTCCCCAGCCCCCATCTCTCCATTCCTATACACTCACGCTATCTTCCTCCTGCCCTTGCTCTTCTGGTGTTCATTGGTCAGCCTATCAGAAGCAGATGGGGTGAGGAGGGGCAGCTCCTTTAAAAAGTTTCGAGTTCCACATGTGGCAACAACTTCTTTTTCTTATTGGTTGCTTTTCAATTTTCCCATGAGATTTTTTTTGGCCATTTTTGAGATCAATGCCACCTGTTTAGCGATATATTTTGAACCCTGCAGAAGATCCAGATCATCGTGGTGTGACATATATGCCATGATTCAAACTTCCATGGGCATCACTAAATTGCTAAGGGACCACATTGAGTAGCCATTGGCTCTTCCCACCAATCCATTTTGAGGCTCTTATTACAACAGGAGGCCCACTTGTCATTAAAAGTCACTTGCAGCTTGGAAGATTGAAATTAAGTGATTCATACTGTCCCTAACTGAATTTCTGTAGCTGCTAAGTAGGTTATCATTGAACCTGCTGGTTTAATTTATAGAAATATGCTCAAATGTGCAAACGTGTCAGGGAGCCAGCTGTTACGCATCTTTCCATATCTCCCTACACTTTTGCCTCCATGGCTATCTTGGTAATCCTAACAAAATTCAGTTCTAAGAGTCTCATGCTAGATCAACTGATCAAAAGGCCAAGATTATGCTGCATTTTTGTTTTACATGCGTGCTGCAATTATGACTACTGATCGACGATGGTAAATCATGTATTTTTCTTTTATCAATCACGGACACTTAATTCGTACATGTTGGTTGTTTCAGTCTTATACCTGACTACATTAAAATAGCATTGACAGAAATTTAAGGGAAGATTATTTCCATTTAAGCCAAGGTTTGTTGGTTGGTGCATAGCGAATATATTTAGTGGTATTTCACATCTTTATCTACAAGTATCACAAAAAGTTAGTAGAAAAATCTATGATTGGATTTTCCTGCAATTATTGAGAAATTACTGAGAGGGATCTTCTGCGTGCCCTACAATTCCCCCCAGCACCCAGCTGCCCATGTGATACCACTGACACCCACTGGTATTTTCCTTGGAGCTAACCTCATTGAGTATGCAAGGAGAAGTGAGAGTAATGATTCCCCTCGTGTCTGGGATGACACAAATGGGAGGGAAGGAAACTGAGCTGAAGTGTGCCAGTTAAATTGCAGTTGATCAGGAGCAGAAGAAGTAAATAAGAAGAGAAGAAAAATAACAAAGGTAGAGAAAGAGATCTGCAGCTGTAGTTCTGATGATGAAGCAATGAACCTCATCATCATTGCTCCAAAAACAATGATGATGAAAGGAAGAGAACCATTTCTACTGTGTGGAATGACCACGGGCCCACTACATTCAGATATTCCTGCGGAAGTGTTGCTAGCAGAGAAAGGCATCTTGGGAATCTACCTGAGAGAAAAGATGTGCAGGCACTCGGGATAGAAGTGGCACTGGAAGTCAGTTGGTTAGTTGGTTGATCAGTGCTGCAATCTCACTAGGTTGACCAAGTTCTCCTGAATTGCCCTGGAGAAGGTATTGTGGTGCAGATTTGTTGGACAATTGCCATGCACTGTGCTGCTGGAGAGGGAATTCCAGAATTTTGCTCCACAGCAGTGATGGAGTGGCAATATAGTCCCAAGTTGGGATCATGTATGACTTTGTGAGGAGCTTGCATACGATTGTGCTCTCATGTATCTGATTCGCTTGTCCTTTGAGATGACAGACATTGTAGGTTTGGAAGATGCTGTCTAAGGAATCTGTGTGAGCTCCTGCTGTGCATCCTGTGCCTGGCACACACTGCTGCCATTGTGCTTTGGTAGTGAATGGACTCAAAATTGAACTTGCTGGATGGACACAGTCGAATGGGCTACTTTGTCCTGAATGGTGTCAATCTTCTTGCGTGTTGTTGGAGATGCACCCAACCAAACAGAGAGTACTCCATGACACTCCTGACTTGTGTCTTGTAGATGGACGCAGCCTTTCAGAAGTCAGGTGAGTCAATTGCCACAAAGTTCCTAGTTTCTGCGGCTACAGTATTTGTGTGGCTGATGCAGTTCAGTTTTTAATCAATGGTAATATCTAGACTGTTGATACTGAAGAATTCAACAATGGTAAAATTGTCAGATTTCTCTCTGGTTGGAGATGTCATTGCCTGGCACTTGTGTGGTGCAGCTGCAACTAATCAGTCCAAGGTCTCGCTAGAATTTTGTTTAACCTTCTCATCATCCAGGCCTACATTGTGAGAACACAGGCTTAAAGTTCCAAGTCTCCACAATTGTTCATTCCACTTCCAAGTGCTGAACAATCCAACTCAAAAACCTTAAATGTATCCAACACTTGAATATAACATTTAAACTTAGCTTGATTATTAACAAATTTCTCCTGTCTGATTTATGGCATCTTCAATCCCATGATTTTCAGCTTTCATCTTCACTTTAGTTAATACTTGTGTGTAGGTTTTCAATTAAAAAAACTATTTTGTTTGCTTGAGGTTGGTGTCGGTGTTAAACAGAAATAGCCATTGTGAATCTAGTACATTATATGTGTGGGAACAGCCTTTGGCTGAAGTTAAAACGAATAATTAACTGCAGCACATTGTTTTTGTTGCAGGCCAATAACACTTCATTACAAAATACGTGAACCATCTAATCCTTTTGCGTCTAAAATAAAAGCATATGATGAAATGATTCAAAGTGGAACAATAGTGACAGAAGAAGACATAGATGAGTAAGTCAGAAAAATCTGCCTGTGTATTTTTCTCACTTTTAACTTACTGTATAATTTGTACAGCTAGCTTGTGCCTGCTTTAAACAATAATATTCTGTGGACACATTTCAATCAGCAGCTGAGGGTATGCATTATCGATAGCTGACAAGGTGCCTGTCACTGGATGACCAGTACCCCTCAGCTCTCTGCCTATAGTCAAGTTATTTACTGTTTTCTTTCCAATTAGTTTAGAAAACAGAAAGATGTGAGCCTTCATTATGTTTTTTGAGAATGGGAGAGAAGGATAATATTTGTGGAGGGTGACTGAAACATGGGCAATGGATTGAGGGTGAGTGTGAGTCTTGACTATTCAAGTGAGGGGATGAGGTGGTTGGAGAGAGAGTGGATGAGGGGCATGAGGAGGGGGAATGATTGGAGCTGCAAGATGTATTCTGAGGAGTGCTGTGCAGTAGAATGCTGGAAGGTCAGAATGGGCTTGCTACCTGAAGGTCTTACCTCCACTCATCTGTCATACCACATAAGGTCCTCAATCTTTGGTGCACTGTTTCCAAATTGAAGGGAACACATTCCTGCTCCTCACAGCTCACAAACACATCTGTTTGATTGGATGTGTTGTTTTTTTTCCCCTCCCCTCATCAGGGAAGCTCACCTCATTGCAGTCCCTCCAATGCAAAGGCAGAATTGTCAGTTTATGAGTGAGAGACACAGTAAGCAGCTTTCCTGGGTCTCCTGTCCAATCCGTAGTTGCTGTCACTTAAAAAAGAAATCCATGTGTTGGTGAGATATTGTAACTCATGGTCCGTTTAATTAGAAATCCTTTCTTTGATTGTGTCATCTTTCTCCCCACTGAACTGTTTGGGCAACTTTGAATGCTGTGGCTGGCTTAGAAATGAGGGTTAAGTCGCATCCATTAGCCAACTGGATTTCTGACCTGAAAATGCTCTGATAGGCTAAGTGCAGATGATTCTGACCTTAAAGAAGAAAACATGTCCACAGGGTGGAGATGCTACTCAAGTAAAAGTTCAAATACATGTAGCATTAAAAAAAATCAAATGAGCACAACACACGAATTCACCTCAAGGATTAGTATCCATTTCAGAGACCTGGCTACAAGCTGGGTATGATTGCCAGTGAAACATTCTGGACTACAAGACTTCCAGACAAAAGACAGCAACATTGTAAAGGAAGAGGACAACATTTATGTTTACAAAATGCATTGACAAAATCAAGCGATTTCAGTAGAGGCAATCAGGCTTTTGAAAAATAGTGGTTAAAATTTTGAGCAGATGGGAGAGTGCAGGATCATGAGGTGGTATTGTAGAATTACAGAGAACTTGGAACCATCTGCCAAAAAATCATAATGTTACCATAAGAGATTTTATTGTCCACACTGGTTAGGATAAGCAGAACTGTTTTTATGAATGTACTTAAGACAATTCCAGAATTGTTTGTTATAAACTGAGTCTCATGTTAGATGTAATGATGTGTGTCATACCAGAATTTCATAGCAATCTGACAGTGAGGGAACAGGCAGACTAAGTAACTGGGCAAAGTTATGGCGGTTAAAGTGTAATGAAGAATGCAGAAATGTATTTTAACTAATTGGAATAGTTTGTTGAGAGATTAGAAATCGTGGAGGAATGATAGGAAATTAATTTTTTAAAAATCAGCAAAAGGTGGTATACAATTACAAGAAGTAATTAAAATGGCAAATAGAGAATTAGATTTTATCTCAAGGAGCTTGAAAGTCAGGAAGTGATGTTTCAGTTTTCCAGACCACTGGTCAGACTCTTTCTGGACCATTGAATTTGCGAGGTGACATCTTGTGGTATTATTATTCGACTGTTAATCCAGAAGTTCAGATATTATTCTGGAGACTTCGTTTTAAATCCTGCCATTTGCAGAATTCATTTTCAATAAAAATCTTGAATTAAGAATCTGATGATGACCATGAATCAATTGTCAATTGTCAGGAAACCCCTAATATCCTTTAGAGAGGGAAACTACCATCCTGACCTGATCTGCTGTACATATAACTCCGAACCCACAACAATGTGGTTGACTCTTAACTGCTCTCTGGGCAATTCGGGATGGGTAGTAAATGTTGATCTACACAGCCCCACCCTCTTCCTGTAAACGAATAAAGAAACAAATTACTTGTAAGTGGTATTCATCAGAAGAGATATGTTCGCAATGAAAGGGGAATATGGTTCATATTCACCAGAATGACATCAGGGATTAAAGGGCATGCATGAACTTGGTTTATGAGCTTTGAAGGATGATTCAACCAAGTTATTGAGGGTGGAGAAAGATAACTCACTATCTCTGGCGAAAACATCCAGAACCAATATGTACAATCTTAAAATTAGAACTAAAACCCTCAAGACAAAACTTCAGAAGCACATTTTCAAAGACAGCATTGTGAACATGTTGCAGTTGTATTTCATGTTGCAGTTGTATAAGACTCTGGTGTGGCCGCATCTGGAGTATTGTGTGCAGTTTTGGTCGCCATACAAAGGAAAGATGTGGAGGCACTGGAACGGGTGCAGAGGAGGTTTACTAGGATGTTGCTTGGTATGGTAGGAAGATCGTATGAGGAAAGGCTGAGGCAATTGGGGCTGTTTTCATTGGAGAAAAGAAGGTTTAGGGGTGACTTGATAGAGGTGTACAAGATGATTAGGGGTTTAGATAGGGTTGACCATGAGAACCTTTTTCCACGTATGGAGTCAGCTATTACGAGGGGGCATAGCTTTAAATTAAGGAGTGGTAGGTATAGGACAGATGGTAGGGGTAGATTCTTTACTCAGCGAGTCATGAGTTCATGGAATGCCCTGCCAGTAGCAGTGGTGGACTCTCCCTCTTTATGGGCATTTAAACGGGCATTGGATAGGCATATGGAGGATAGTGGGCTAGTGTAGGTTAGGTGGGCTTGGATCGGCGCAACATCGAGGGCCAAAGGGCCTGTACTGCGCTGTATTTCTCTTGTTCTTGTTCTTGTTCTTGAACATCTGCAACACTCTTGCCAACATCTGTGGAGATTGAGTCAATAAAAATTATTAAATCCGAGATTCACAAATATTTGTTAGCTAAAGGAATCATAGAGTATATGGGTGTGAGGCAAATAGATTTAAGGTGGAAATCAATTATGATCTACTTAAATGAGAGAGAACACTATATTAGCTGTGTGGGCCTACAGTTGGCATTTCCATCTCAGGGCAGCTGTTCTGCCTATAGCAAGGATTCCCCTTTATTCCAGTGATTTCTAGTCACAACCTTATTTGCATACTGAAGATGAGACTCCTGTGCTAAATGCGCAGGGGTAGACTCTCTCGGCTGGCAGAAGAATCAAACTCTGTTAGACTGTTGCTGAGACCTCTGTGTGATTGTCTGCACTCTGACAGAAATCGAGTAGCTCACTTAATAACTAAATCCTGAGAATTCTCTCTACCATCTGCCAGAATGTAACAGGAAATATCGTACCCAGTCTTCAATCAGAGCAATAGAGTGATACATATTGTAGATGAAATATTTTCCTGAGAACATTTCTGGGCTTCTTGTCCAGATCAAATGGAAAATTGGCAGGACTGGACTGGAAGCCTAGGTTTATTTTCAATAAAGAAAAGTGAGCCTTGTTGTGTTTAATTTTTACTGTATGATTTATTTTGCTGCAGTACCTCTCATTATTTTCCTTTTGGCATGCTCATGATATGTGCCAGGAATATCAACCAAAGGGGCTGTTGGTGATGGTTCGCCATCGCTCTATGACCAACCTTTGTTTACTTTTACAGCAGATTGTGGACCTTACAGACTTTCAGATCTGAAACAGTAAACCAAGTTTTAAACCAAATTTTAGATTAATTTACAATAAAGCTACTGCTATTGAAAATGCTTAAATGCTGAAATTTAATTACATTTGACCTAGGGAGCTGCAAGTTACTTGTTCTGCTCAATCAATAGAATAAGATTTGGAGAATTCAAGACCCGGGATAACATATGGGTTTTGAGTTGGATGGTGCTGTTTCTTCCTTACCTCTTCAATAAACTTCAGGTTTAATTTGTCTTTTCTGTTTGCTGAAACTTGTTGCATCATTAGACTGCTAAACCAATCATTAATATTGGCACATTGATATATTTTAACCAATGCATGCCATTTTGTTCATGTTTGGCTAAATAAGCATGTGGTGAGAATTGATATGATGAATGATTAAAAAAAACTTATTCCTGTCCTAATCTAAACCCTTCTTTTCATCTACACTGTGTGTAACTTAGTCTGTGCTTCTACTGAGCATCTCACAAAGCATGCGCCTGACTGGTGATAAAGAGCAGAATCTCACTGATGAAACATTGTTAATATATTGGGGTATGATTTTTTTCATTGTTAATTTCCAGCTAGGAATGTTCTTTCCAATGCTATTAAGTGCCATCTTGTAGAATGTATGGCGCTGGCACTGGACATTTGCTCTGTAGTGCCTTCAAGATGGTACAACCATAATCAAAAGCTTCATATTATTGCAAAAGTGATTGAGACGTTTTGGTTGAGAATTTTTAGTTAAGAATTTGGATCAATTGGTGCGCTGTTTTACAGGGAACATCTCAACAGTGAACTGTGATGTTTGTATTTGAATTCTTTGGCAGAAGTGCTCACTCTTTGGCTATTCTTTGGCTATCCAACCATTGTTAAAATTCTAAATTACTGACAGAGAAACTTATATTGTTGCTGCCAAATATATTGGTGACAACACATAGGACTGAATTTGCAAAGGATCTCCCACTCTTCTGCCACTTCTGAAGTATGCCTTCTGCTGAGATTATGTCAAATGTTTAGGAGAGTTCCATAATACTATGTTGTAAACTTTACCTTTTGGTCATTGGAATCATTTGCTAGATACAAGAAATTGCTCAGCAAAGCACGGAAGCATGAACTAAGACGTCATGATGTCATCCTTTGCACATGTGCCACTTCTTCCAGTAAGGTTCTACAAGAAATGAGTGTGCGGCAAATATTGGTGGATGAGAGTGCCATGTGTACTGAACCAGAACTGTTAATCCCTATTGTTGCACATAAACAAGCAAATCAGGTAAGTTATTATCCTCTAGAAGTGGATTTCTGACTATAATATTAATTTCTTGCACCTAACTTCTTCTTGAAGTAAAGAGAATGAAATGCTGTGCTCTCTCATATTGGTGAATTGTGTTCCTCAGTGAATCATGACTGATTTTTTCCAGATTATCTCTCCCTGAGGGAGTGTTTTGAAGAAATAACTAAAGTGGTAGAAAAGGAGCTGTCAAAAATCTAGATACTTCCTCAAAGAAAGCTATAGGTTGGATATGACATACCCATTCATCCACTTGCCCTTTATTCTTTTCTTCCCCAATCTCTATACGGGTAATTGAAGTCTCATATGTTCCTTTTTTTCACAGTTGGGTGCACTGCTTTTTGTCATTTATACAAATGATTTGGATGTGAACATAGGAGGTATGGTTAGTAAATTTGCAGATGACACCAAAATTGGAGGTGTAGTGGACATCGAAGAAGGTTACCTCAGAGTATAATGGGACTTTGATCAAATTGACCAATGGGCTGAGGGTTGGCAGATGGAGTTTAATTTAGATAAGTGTGAGGTGCTGCATTTTGGAAGGCAAATCAGGGCCGGACTGATGCAATCAATGTTAAGATCATGGGAGTGTTGCTGAACAAAGGGATCTTGGAGTGCCGGTTCATACTTCCTTGAAGATGGAGTTGCAAGTTGACAAAATAGCGAAGAAGGCATTTGGTATGCTTACATTTATTGGTCAGTGCATTGAGTATAAGAGTTGGTAGGTAATTTTGCAGTAATACAAGACATTGGTTTGGCCACTTTTGGAATATTGCATTCAGTGCTGGTCTCCCTGCTTTAGGTAGGATGTTTTGAAACTTAAAAGGGTTCAGAAAAGATTTACAAGGATGTTGCCAGGATTGGACAGTTTAAGGTACAGGGAGAGGCTGAATAGGCTGGAGGTATTTTTCCCAGAGTGTCAGAGGCTGAGGGGTGACCTTATAGATGTTTATTAAATCATGAGGAGCATGGATAGGGCGAATAGAAAAGGTATTTTCCTGAGTGTAGGGGAGTCTAAAACTAGAGGGCATAGGTTTAAGGTGAGAGGGGAAAAATTGAACAAGGAAGAGGGGGAGGCTGATACAATTGCAACATTTAAAAGGCATCTGGATGGGTATATGAATACGAAGAGTTTAGAGAGATAGTGGCCAAGTGCTGGCAAATGGGACTAGATTAATTTAGGATATCTGGTCGGCATGGATGAGTTGGACCGAAGGGTCTGTTTCTGTATTGTACATCACTATGACTCAATAAGTACCAAATTTACTATGACCCCTGCCTTTTCTTTTTGTTCTGCCTGATGGTCATTCGTGTCCTCACTTTTTAAGCTCTCTGTAGCTGCATCATGACTACTTCCTCTGTGGTTATCCACAAACCCCTCAGCGTTGTTTTGACATTAATCACCCATCAAGCTCAAAAACATTTTGTGGGATTAAATTGCCCATTGTTTGGAGGACTGTCAGGAAAGCCTGAACAAGTTCCGGAGGAAGGCCCCTTGGTTTTGCGTGCACTTCCTGCACTCACGTGGCTACCAGCGAGTCTTCCCTGGGATTTAGGAACCTAGTGACGGATGAACTGCCAGCCAAATCAGAGGCTGTCCGTGTCTCATTGCCAATCACACAAACAGCACCAGTGGCAGCTGCAGGGCCATGCAACGGAACACAGACATGAAGAAGAGTAAGATGGCGGCTGAGTGTTGTGGTGGGGAAGAAACTAGGTTGGAGGCAGAAGCAATGTCATGTTTTACTACAGCCCCCCCAATGCTTGGTCCCTTGATTGAGTCTAGCGTGTCTGATGATGAATGACTCTTCCTATGGCCTTCAGAAGGTGTGGAAAAGCTGTGTTGTTTCCATTTAATCTTTGAGCTGCTACTAAGTTGATTTTTGTTATAAACCCCCACACTACCGCCTAACAGTGATAATGCTTATTTATTCCTCAGCACCCATGTTGTGTGTGTGCAGGTGTAGGACACAGTGAAGAAAAAATGCATAAATCTTTATTCATATTCTACCACCAGGAAGATAAAAAACACCCGAGTGGCCAGTGACAAGCAGTGCCCTTCTCAATAAAGAAAATGCTGACCACTAATTTTTTTCTTTATTTTACCCCCACAGTACCACCTAACAGCAGTACTGCTTATATTTTCCCCAGCACCCATGAGGTTTGTGTGTAGGTGTGAGCCACAGTGAAAGACAACAGGTGTACAAATCTTTATTCATTTCCCACCACCAGGAAGAAAGGAAACACCAGAGTGGCCAGGGACCAGCTGTGCCCTTCTCATCAAAGGGCAATGCTGAATGATTAAAAAAGTGAAGGGGAGAGCAGGGACTAAACCAAGATAGAGTTGGAAGGGGAAGTAAAATGCTCCACTCCCTGCGGTGCCCACCTCTCCCTGAAAACCACTAAGTTGTTGGTGTGCTCAGGATCAATGAGTGTTAGATAGCTTATTAATGAACCTAACTATCAACTTGCTGGCTACTTCAGGAATCCTATGCCTTTGTTCATATTCCTATGGTCCTACATATTATCTTCTTTACTATGATGATTGGCATGAAGAAATTCAACAAGTCTTTCATTCCTTTTGCAATATTGCTTTGAACAACGTGCATGCATTATACTTGTCTGCTCTTTCTTTCAGACAATAAAATAGTTAAAAATAAGATTAGAGAAAATAACTGTCAATATTTTGTGTCAGCCTTAGTATCCCTCACAAATTTATTGACAGGGGCCGAGTGAAGTATATTGGTTTTCAATCTACTGTTAAACCTTGTTTCTTTAGGAAATATTCAATTAATGTGGTTCTAATTCTATGTAAATTACAACGGAGCAGAGGAATAAATTCTTATTTTAATGTCTTTATTGTGGGCAGAAGTTCTATTTTGTGATTGGTTGAGGCTTTGGGAGAGTTGATCGTGCAGAGTATAATCTGATGTGTGGAATAGATTTCTCTGTCCTTGAGCTTGGGTGTATTGAAACACTAGGTTGCAGCGAATAAAAGAAGATTAGAAAGATTTCAGTAATGTAGATAGACTCTGTAATGTCTATGCAATGAACTGTTTTGACTATGGAAGAAGTAACAGCCTGCTTGAATTTGATGTTTAATTTCATATTATTTGTTTATAAAATTATGTTTTTACCTTCAGATTGTTCTTTTGGGTGACCATATGCAACTACGGCCTATTATAAGCAATGAGTTCTGTCGGCGTCTTGGCATGGAGACATCGCTATTTGAGCGCTACGATAAACAAGCATTGATGCTTAATGTGCAGTATCGGATGGTAAGTGATATTTGCCCATTTAATATTGAGTATAATTTGTTATTGTCTCATGGAGACTACTAATCTAAAAGAACCAAACGTAACACTAACCATGATAAACTGATGGACAAGATTTCAATACTTAAATTCTTTTACTGAGAATCAAACCTAAATCAACATAAATTAAAGGCAAATTATATTTTGTAGAAACTATAAATTTCATTTGAAACAGGCCATCCAACAATGAAAGCTATTTCAGTTTTCTCTGGTAGTTCCTTCAGAATGTATAATATCAGTTTCAGCCTTGGTATCCCACAAAGCTCTGTTCCTCTCAAGTAGACTTTCAGCTTTTTCATTCATGGAGGAATTCGGCCCAAAGTCCCATCCAACCACCAAGGCTTACCGTCTCTGAGTACAACATTCACCAAATGTTACACTGTTTTAGTTATTTTAAAACAATCCTTTTTGAGGGTGGTAACTATAGATTTTATTCCAGCATAGGCTGGGGATAGATAGCCTCCACCTGGTTGCCCAGGATAGACTCGCCGTAAATACAAAAGTTTCACCATAGTGTATAATTCTCAATGTAATACATGACCCCTTTATCTCAACGGAGCCCCATCCCTCCAATCGCCACCAGGACAGAACTCCACTGGTCCTCACCTACCACCCCACCAATCTCCATATACATCGTATCATCTGTTGCCATTTCCGCCACCTCCAAACGGACCCCACCACCAGGGATATATTTCCCTCCCATCCCCTACCAGCGTTCTCGAAAGACCACTCCCTCCACGACTCCCTTGTCAGTTTGACAACCCCCACCAACTCAACCTCCACTCCCAGCACCTTCCCCTGCAACCGCAAGAAATGCAAAACTTGCGCCCATACCTCCCACTCACTTCCCTCCAAGGCCCCAAGGGATCCTCCCATATTCGTTACAAATTCACCTGCACCTCCACACACAACATTTACAGCATCCACTGCACTCAATGTGGCCTCCTCTACATTGGGGAGACAGGCCACTTACTGGCGGAACATTTCAGAGAACACCTCTGGGACAGCGCAGCAAACAACCCAGCCGCCCAGTGGCTGAAAACTTTAACTCCCACTCCCACTCCTCACCTTAATCTCCTTCCACCTATTGCATTTCCAACGCCCCTCCCCCAAGTCCCTCCTCCCTACCTTTTATCTTAGCCTGCTTGGCACACCTTCCTCATTCCTGAAGAAGGGCTCATGCCTGAAACGTCGATTCTCCTGCTCCTTGGATGCTGCCTGACCTGCTGTGCTTTTCCAGCAACACATTTTCATCCCTTATCTCAACCTCAGCCTTGGCACTGCTGGTTTATACGGCAACTCAATCTTCAGTTTCCCCTTAACTTTGTGATCTGTGTTTCAATTCATTAGCAGTAAATTGTTACAATGTACATTCTTAGCTCGATTCCCACAGGAATGAAATCATATCCCATCATTCCTACGTGTTGGGCACATTTCCTATCATACTTTGAGAAGAATGGGCGGCACGGTGGCACAGTGGTTAGCACTGCTGCCTCACAGTGCCAGAGACCCGGGTTCAGTTCCCGCCTCAGGCGACTGACTGTGTGGAGTTTGCACATTCTCCCCGTCTCTGTGTGGGTTTCCTCCAGGGGTTCCGGTTTCTTCCCACAGTCCATAAATGTGCAGGTTAGGTGAATTGGCCATGCTAAATTGCCCGTAGTGTTAGGGGCAGGGGTAAATGTAGGGGAATGGGTCTGGGTGGGTAGTGGGTCGGTGTGGACATGTTGGGCCAAGGGGCCTGTTTCCATACTGTAAGTGATCTAAAAAAAAAATCATAACAATATTTGTCTCTTCTGAGGTATTAGTGTGCATATAAATACCGATCTCAATCAGTTATCTCACTTCCATCCATCCTGTTGGCCTCAGCCAGAACTCTCTGAGCCAGGAGGCAGCCAACCTGGGATAGTGTACCCAAAAGATATCCAGAAATCCTTCTAGTCTCTGTACGTGTTGTGTCCCTAAGCTTTTGCCATGCATCTCTTACTGCTCAATCGACATCCTAATGGGAAAATGAAGAATTGGGTTTTATTTAATAGTTACAGCCAAGCTTCTTTAATATGACATGCCCCTCTTCTTGTCCCTTTGTCACATGTTGGCCAGCCTTTCAGCCAGCTGTTGCTGCCTTCAATCATAGGTTTTGGAAAGCAGTTACAAAACGAATACCAGTTGTTCAATTATCAACATATGTGAGATGATCCGTATCCCAGGATGGGCTTATATATTAAATCTGCAGTTCTATAATTCTGTCTTTAGCTGGTGGTTTTAAAGATCCAATTCTTCTTTTCCCAGGTCGTAACAATTCAATAAGATTTGTCCTTGCTGATTCTAACCAGCTTGTTGTTGCGTTACCATAGTCTTACCAGAACAAAGGGGCTGCTCTCTTATTATGGAGAGAAGTGATTAGTGGTGACTAATCTGAGGGCCACTTGACATCAGGGGAAGGAAGATGTTGAGAAGGAGAGTCCTTCATGGTAACCTCAAACCGGTGATGGGTTTTGAACCCACACTGTTGGTCTCACACTGCTCTGCAAACCAACAATCCCGCCAACTGAGCTAAACTGATTCCCACTCTGTTAGAGGTGATACCTCATTATCAAACAATTTGTCACTTGTATCTTCATGGCATGTGTTTCTGTGATTTAAGTTAATCAATTCCTTGCAACTATTCTGAACCCAGATTTCCAGGCTCAAAGCAAAAGGTTGGTAGGGTGTCTCACAGGGTTTGTCTGTGTAATTTAAAAGATCTTTAATTAGTCAAAGAATAAAGTGAACTGTTATGGACTAGGTCAGACCCCCTCAAAACATTTTTAAGCATGTAGTTCTTTGAGGAAGTGACCAAGTTGATAGATGAAGGAAGGGCTGTTGCTGTCATATACATGGACTTTAGTAAGGCATTTGATAAGGTTCCCCATGGTAAACTAATAGAGAAAGTGAAGTCACATGGTGTGCAGGGGTTTCTAGCTAGGTGGATAAAGAACTGGTTGAGCAACAGGAGACAGTAGTAGTTGAAGGGGGTTTCTCAAAATGGAGAAAGGTGACTAATGGTGATATACATCAATGATCTGGAAGAGGGCACTGTTGGTATGATCAGCAAATTTGCAGATGGCAAGAAGATTGGTGGAGTAGCAGAAAGCATAAGGAACTGCCAAAGAATACTGGACAATATAGATAGACTGGAGGAGAAAGTGAGGTCTGCAGATGCTGGAGATCAGAGCTGAAAATGTGTTGCTGGAACAGCGCAGCAGGTCAGGCAGCATCCAGGGAATAGGAGAATCGACGTTTCGGGCATAAGC